>NW_019397492.1:63279-63862 GCF_000591075.1 Eurytemora carolleeae | reverse complement strand
AGAGTCGGGCCGGCGCCCGTTTTTGGGGTCGTGCGGGTCGTTTTCAGACTCTAAAACAGCGTCGCTTGTTCTATGCGGGCAGTTCTTTTAAGTAATGATAAAGTTATGATTTCAAATAGTTCAATACACATGAAACACAGCAATTGTGCAGTGAACAGTGCATAACTACTTACTAAGTTGATTTTCATCTACACATAAGATTAATTAAATGTCGTCTTCATACTCTATAGTTTTATGGGTCCCGCTGTATAAAATAAGTCTACAGCTTTTTTTTGTAAAATCATTTTTACAATTAGTAAATGAAACTATTAATACTATTTATATGTTCATTTATATCCAATGTATTTAAACATTTATATCATATTTTGAGTAAAAATTATCAATTCTATAAATTTTAACAAATTTTTCTTATCTTTTCAGATATTGCTTGAAAATATCAGAACAAGCTGGTACTGGAGGTAATATAACAAATTAATTGAAGGGATCGTTTATAATTTTAATATTAAGTTGAAGGGATCGTTTATAATTTTAATATTAAGTTGAAGGGATCGTTTATAATTTTAATATTAAGTTGAAGGGATCG
>NW_019397492.1:56805-62749 GCF_000591075.1 Eurytemora carolleeae | reverse complement strand
TGATGGTTCTAAAACTGGGCTCAGACTGTTTGTTTTTAAAAAATTTACCCCTATAATAACTGGCAGGGATAAATTTTTCAAAACAACAGCTGAACCTGAAAAGATTGTAGACATATTTTTAAACCTAATCTTAACCTCTAGCTGCCCTACTGTTTCCATCGTCGAATTTGAACTAGCCCCATTTGCTGAGTTTAAATCCGACGGTACTAAATCTCCTACATTTCCTTGCAAATTGTTAACAAAAAAATACTCACTGTGGACTACAGTAGTAATTAGATGGAGCAGGTTCAGATAAGAGTAGGAATCCTTTTGAGCCTTTTGACTGACATTTAACGCCAGAAGCCGTTGTTTCAAGCTGGTGGAGCATGAATTGTAAATCACAGCTATCCTTCCTACTCTGCTTGATATGAAAAATTTATCAAACACATCAGAGAAATGCACGGACCAATGCTTGAGAGACTTTGTAGAGAAATCCTGCTGTTTTATGTTTTCCACAACTCGGGAGATGATTTTCGCTTCACCCTCTGTCAGTTTGTCCCATGGCATAGGGGACACGGCTTCATCAATAACCAGGGTTTGGGTCTTAAGCAGCTGCTGAACTTTAGATTTGTCATCTTCTTTCGCTAGATTGATTCTCGCTTCAGTAGAAAGGGTGGTGGTTAACAATTTTTTAACCGATTCATCAAGGTCTGGAATTCGTTCTACCGCGTTTTCAAACTGTTCAATTTGTGAGGCCACTGGATCTCTATAGGCTGGCAAAAACACCTCTCGTAACCAGCTGAGGAACCAATCGGGTCTACCCCCAGGTCTTGGTTGTTCAGGGGCGTCGTTTTCCATCCTAAGATATAAGAATGAAATAGGGACGAATAATACATTTGAACTGAAAAAACATTTCGTCTGTCTGCGTTTCTAACATTTTATCCTAACTCGCGTCAAATTAACTGCCGTCAATCTGTCGAAAAATATTAGAGCTTGATGAAAATATCTGCGCCATACTCATAAACTTATAAACAATTAAACAAAATAAAAATAATGTCGTTTTACCTTGGAACTATTAGTTAAATGTTCACAATTTGAAAAGTAACGGGTAACTGTGGTGTAGGATGAGTTGGCGTCTATTTTCAATGCCGTGGTCCGCACAAGCTCACCGATAGTACTCTAGCATTTCGGTTAGGGTGGACCGAAATGTTAGAAAACTATTTCGCCAAATATTATCAAAAACGAGTGTTGCTATTTGGGCTTCCAATTTTTGAACTTGTCACCATATTACATATGAAAGAAAAATGGATCAATGCAACTACTCATTTTATTGAATATTCGACGAGTCGGTTTTCTTACAATTTATTATTATTTACAACGATACAAAAACTGTAGGAAAATACTATACGAATCAAGTTGCATGAATTGAGAATGGTTCAGAGTGATGGGAGATCTCCAGGGGAACCTATTAACTAGGGAGCTGGTCTTCAACTGCCATTTTCCCCCAAATTTCACTCCACCCTCGACTAGAGCTTAACCCTAGTTCCCCGGGAGCTGGCCGGCCATCCCACCAGCACCCGGGCCTCTGGAATAACGGAACTATTGGCGTGGCTTCGGTTTTCCGCGTGGCTTGGGTTATTTATAGAATTCACATACAAACACGAATAAATCCGTTAGGTCTATCCAAGGGATAGAGAAAGGGGGGGGGATGATACCCCTAGGTAGCTATGATCTCAGCGATCTAAAAATCCTTGAATCGCTGATCGTAAAAGATCAACAAAATCACACATTGTTACATTAAGTTGAAGGGATCGTTTATAATTTTAATTTTAAGGTGAAGGGATCGTTTATAATTTTAATTTTAAGTTGAAGGGATCGTTTATAATTTTGATATTAAGTTGAAGGGATCGTTTATAATTTTGATATTAAGTTGAAGGGATCGTTTATAATTTTAATTTTAAGTTGAAGGGATCGTTTATAATTTTAATATTTAGTTGAAGGGATCGTTTATAATTTTAATTTTAAGTTGAAGGGATCGTTTATAATTTTAATTTTAAGTTGAAGGGATCGTTTATAATTTTAATTTTAAGTTGAAGGGATCGTTTATAATTTTAATTTTAAGTTGAAGGGATCGTTTATAATTTTAATTTTAAGTTGAAGGGATCGTTTATAATTTTAATATTTAGTTGAAGGGATTGTTTATAATTTTAATATTGAGTTGAAGGGATTGTTTATGATTTTAATATTAAGTTGAAGGGATCGTTTATAATTTTAATATTAAGTTGAAGGGATCGCTTATAATTTTAATATTAAGTTGAAGGGATCGTTTATAATTTTAATATTAAGTTGAAGGGATCTTTAATAATTTTAATATTTAGTTGAAGGGATCGTTTATAATTTTATTAATTAGTTAAAGGGATCGTTAACAATTTTAATAATTGTTTAATTACATTTTGAAAATCTCAAGACCATGTGTTTTTGATATTAGATGATTAAGCTGGAATAACACAATAATTGTATAAATGAAAAAATACCGCATGGCTCGAAGACGAAATAAAAGTTGTCACTGAATTCCCGTGTTTACTGGAACACCCTGTATTTATTTAATCATAAAAAGTCGTGTTTATGAAATTAATGATTGCTTTAACGGATAGTTCAGACTATGAATAATTAATCTAAGGGATTGTTCCCAATAATGAAATTGTTCTAATTGAAATTGGAAATTGTTCTAATGAAATTGTTCTATAATTAGGAAATTTGCTGGAAAGAGGTTGTGACCTTAACAGATTAGGGCCCCTTTCTGAGAACACTTGTCAGGTACCTACAGTGAGATATATAAACCTTTGGAAAAGAAAGACGACATTTGAGCCATCTTGTGTGCAAAGGGTCTGAAATAAGTGTGTACTCTGCTACGATTCATGTTCATTGAACTATTTAAAATCATAACTTGAGTCGTCTTCCTGCTCCGTAGTTTCATGAATAATGTAAGTCTGATTAGATGATTTCATTACATAATCCAAAAATTACATTCAATAAATCAGAAATCGAATTCAATTAATCATAAATAACATCAAATTCTTAAGTGTAAATCTCAAATATAGATTTCTACTTCTTTAAGGACGATGATACTTAAACGTTATTTTGGAAACAAAGCAAGGTTTAAATAATTTTGTTTGGATTCTGATATTTCAAGTGCAACCCCATCCATTCAAGTTATGGCTATGAAGACGACATAATAAAATAACTTGAAATGCATTTAACTCCCTTAAAAAATTATAGGTTCAATCTTTTTCAGGATATAACAGTTGCGAACTCAGGATACCCCTATCTAGGAAAACTATTAAAAATATTCGATATACATATATATATATCTCTTCGGCGTTCTGTTTGTCTGTCTCTCTGTGTGTGTCGAATAAACGTCAAATCATCAAAACTCATTTTGGAGTAAAGAATCTCATCTCAAAGTTTAAGACCAGTCAAACTGAAAAAAAACCATAAAAAATTCGATATTTCATTTTTTTATAAATCCATCGATGTAAACTGAAAAATCTGCAATTTTTCAGTTTTATGTAAAGTGTTCTACAAAAATGGCGTCTTGAAAGGCATCTAAACTACATTTATAAAGGGCTAACAGTGTTTTTAGTAAAAAGGGTTCCTTTTGAGCCTAAAATTAAAAAAATTAGCCTGTAAACAAATCAATTTTCGTGTGTAATTCTTAGAAGCCCGGTTACCTGCAGAAAGAATGGGACAGGATTTGTTAGCGTTTTTTGTTAGCAGCTTTCATGGTTGTCTGTTTCTTAGCCCCTTTATAAAGTAAAACCTTTAAATAATGAATACAAAGTTCAAGATTTAATAATCTTTATTTACAGTGTGCAATACGATGGTTTATAATAAAAATATTGTTGAAATATAATATTAATCAATTATCTCTTTGAGACAAATTCAGTCTTACAGATTAAAATAATTTTTCTATAAAAGTGTACTACCATGATTGTAATTAAACTTTAATTATATGATTCAAGAATGTTTCATCAATAGTTAGGGACTCTCTAGTCATGGCCTAATTTCTTCTTATAGAATTGTGCAAAACCTACAAAGATATTCCTGTATATTTATATCTGAAAATTGATTATTTTCTATAATGTGACTTGACGAATTTGTCCAGGTTTACTGTGACTGTATGCGTAATTTCAAGTGACCCCTCCGTTTAAAGAAGGCAATGCCCGATGATTTGAAACAGTACCCTTGACAGCTTTTCTGGTCAAGGATGAATTAGAACTCAATGTTTTAGTTTTCATTTGATGTTTCTCTGCAAAAGTGACTTGCATTTCTATTTGTAAGAAGTAACGCGGAAACTCACAAAATTAAACACTTGAGTCAGAAAAACGACTGTATCTTCCACATTTCTTATCAGAGTAAGGTTTCAAGGGTACCGTTGTGAATCGGGCATTGCCATCTTTGCACGAAGGGTCAATTTGAATTGCGCATACAGTCCCTTTAAGAGAAAAGAAACTGTTTCTTCCGGATTCTTGCAACTTTTCTATTGATGGGTCACATTGCTGTCCCTTTACTAAAGTATTTAATATGAAATGTTTGAAAAGACGGGAGGAAGATCAACGTGTGTACCTGTAGTGAAGATGCCTGCAATTCATCCACAACAATGAAGACGACATTTATGTTTACAATAATACCAGTCCTGACTTTACACTTTTTAAAAATGTTCTAAAAATGTAAATTGTAAACTTTAAGAAACATTAAATTTTGACTTCGACTTGAAGTCTGTCTTTGAATTGATATTTGATATAATTTGCCGCATTCATTTGTCCATGCGTGAATGCGCCAAATTATTTCGCAAATCAAAGACGATCTTTAAGTCGTCTCTAAAAAAAATCTGTACGTAAAATTTGTTCACAGGGTCAACCATAAAGAAAATAGTTTTTGTTCAGACCTAGAACTCTTTAAATAAAAAAAATCATAAAATATTAATTGTTATGTGAATCTTAATTTTGTTTAAATTTAAATAAAAGAAAAGATTTGGAAACTGCGCAACAATTTTTGTTTAACCAATTTTCTTATGCACTGTAACATTGTAGGTACTGTAACATACAGTAGTAAAATGTGTGTGTTTAATTTATCATACCAAAAAAAAATCCCGTTTAAAAATAGTACAGTGAAACCCTTAATAACGAATACATCGAAAGAATTCATCAAATGTCGTATTCTTCACTTTCTGATAATGGAATGTTGCAGATATTTAGTTTTTTAATTAAATGATTGTATGGAACTCTTTAAAACTGTTCCCGCATATTCAAGGCTATTTATTTATTTTCGAAAATACTGAAATTTACGTAATATAGTATAAAACTCATTGAAAAATCGTCAAGACGACATTTGATAAATTCTTCCGATGTATTCGCTATTAAGGGTTTTACTGTACAAAAATAACTGAACATCGTACAGCCAATCTCACATAGGCACATATATGAATACATAGCAAGAGTGCATGCAATGTCGTCTTGAAATGTTTTACAAAATGTATGATAGCTGTGATGCTTTATCATTGGAGTGCACAAAAAGAAAGCTGCTGAGATGTTCGCAGCTACACAGGGTTGAATACGATTTATGAAAATATATCCAAATATCATTGTAAATAGGTAAATTAATAGCCCTGGAATATAGAGGACACCTATTGATATATCAGACTCGTGTTCAGGGGCGGATATAAGGATTCTGTAGGGGGGGGTAAAAATTTTGAATTTGGCGCGCGAAGCGCGCCGAAATTTTTTTTACCCCCCCCTAGAAATTTGTTTACCCCCCCCTAGAAAAATATCATGATGTATATCAAATTATTGGTTATAATTGGGTTTGATTTGCAATTTCCACTCATTTCTGGGATTTACAAACTCAATCTAATAAAGGCTTCATTACATACCTTTCAGCTTTCACCTTGTTTTATACCCTTCAT
>NW_019397492.1:3461-56769 GCF_000591075.1 Eurytemora carolleeae | reverse complement strand
CCCCTGCTATTCAGGGCCTGAATATATGTTCAGGGGTAATTACCCCCAGGATTCTAGGGGGGGGTATTTACCCCCAGGATTCTAGGGGGGGGTATTTACCCCCGGGATTCTAGGGGGGGGTATTTACCCCCAGGATTCTAGGGGGGGGTAAATAACCCCAATAACCCCCCTTATATCCGCCACTGCTCGTGTTTCCGCGGCCTTTGATATTAAATATGTTGAGAATACGACATTATAAAAAACTCTTGCTATGAATTCATATATATGGGATTCACTGCAGTTTACAATTTATACCAACTATTACGGATACTGTTGTAAATTGGACATGACATTCCAGAAACGGATGAATTGCGTTTACGGTTTCTTAATGCTGTTTTATTAAGAGGGGGTTGGGGAGCATGAAATTACAAACTGTTAAAGGGACTGAAAAGAAGCAATTTTAAATGAATTTGATTTGATTTTTTTTAATCTTTTAAAATCAATGATTTAAGCAATACCTTTTTTGTAGTTCAAATCAAATCTAGAAAATTTGTATCATTTCTTTAAATCTTAACATTTTTCAAACAAAAATATATTTGTTGACGGAAAACAGCAACACGCAAGACAAATTAGGATAGTAGGCCGGTTAGGATTCTGGTGGGGTAAGACGACATTTTATAGAGGTTTTGAAATTAATGGTTAACAATATTGTTTAAATCAAAGATTACAACATTAAACAAACTAAGTTTACTCCAGAAATATTTCTCCAAATATCTTCCTTTCTGCGTAAGAAATGTTTAAAGTTTTATATACAACTATTAGTCATAATTAGGCACTATTTATGATAACTAAAAAATTTGAAAAAAAAATCTTTTATTCAAACTTAAAACACAAGTTTAAAAAACCTCCTGTATTTCACAGGCACATTGTATAGTGTGATATGGGATATTTGATTCATCCTCAAACAAAGAAGGTTTAAAGGGTATATAGTATATACTGGTATGCCAAACTTTGGATTGTACAGTCCATAGATTAATAACAATACAGATAAAACACTAGATTTTGGGGTTTTTCGTTCACAATAACCCTAAGGAAGAAGACCAAAGGAGCTACGCGCATGCTCTCTCTCTGTCTTGTAATTCAATGCGGCGTGCGCGTATCTCCTTTTGGCTTCTTCCTCAGGGTTATTGTGAACAAAAAACCTAAATCTTAAAAAGACGACATATAGTGTTCTATCTGTATCTTTATTAATCTATGGTGAAGTCTCTTTAAACCTTTATGAGATGAACCGACTCATGAGCACGTCCCAGATATGTTATACCGCTACGCATATGAACAATTACTTAAATTTTTAAAGTTTTAACATGTTGCATATGCATTGCAAGTCATTCAAAGGTAAATCATATACATGGAGTTTTCTGTTCGTTCTCAGGTTTATATTCTAGCAGCAGTCAGCTTTATATCTGTTCGTTCTCAGGTTTATATTCTAGCAGTAGTCAGCTTTATATCTGTTCATTCTCAGGTTTATATTCTAGCAGCAGTCAGCTTTATATTTATAGCATGTTGATCCAACTCCGGTCGGAAAATTAAACTATTGAAACTGGAACAGAATTTAATGATTTTGAGCTATGTCTGCCTTTTCGAGCTTTCAATATCTTCCGATTTTGCCCCCCCCCCCTGAGCACATTTCGCCCCCCCCCTCTTTCGACTGTATTACGTTCATGATTATGGACCA
This sequence comes from Eurytemora carolleeae, assembly GCF_000591075.1. NCBI lineage: Eukaryota > Metazoa > Arthropoda > Copepoda > Calanoida > Temoridae > Eurytemora > Eurytemora carolleeae. The sequence continues at coordinate 55,055 of NW_019397492.1, read as the reverse complement.
TCTTTTATCAAGTTTTGTCCAATTAAGAAAAAAATACAAACATTTTTCTTTGGCGATTCACGCATAATTGCTACAAGAGTTTCTAACTATTGCCTCTTTTTCAACATAAAGAAAATCAAGAATACTTAATTTATCCTCTCGCAAAAAAAAACTATATGTAAGCATAGCTTTTTACGGCGATTACAATTCATACAACTTACGACTTAAGAAACTGCATATAAATTTAGAACAATCTAAAGAAATAATAAGGATTTCATCTGACTTTTGGGCCTTATGCAGGCTTTAGGAAGAGAAAAAGAGTTAACCCCTTATTGGCAAACAAGAACAGAGGGACTAAAGAAAGACTATATATGGATTATAGATGATAGTAGATGAATTACAAATATCTGATGTAAACTGCAATAGGGACTTATAATACACACAGTGAATATGACTAAGCCAGGGACTAACATACAGTAAGAAATACATATAAAGACATTAGAAGAACATAATTATTTACCGCTTCGCACAAACATTTAACGAGTTGACTCATGTCGGTCATTTAAAAGTACAGTTATTGGACGTTAAATGTTTTTAACACTAGAACAAGCCATTGGATAAAATAAGAAATGGTATATATTGAGCACTGAGCCAGGCCTGCAACAATTAAAAATTCAAACCCTCAAAATAGCTCTTTCATTTTCAAAATTTGTTGACACGGACACTGTACCCTCTCACAAACCCTTGAAAATAGAATTTCGCCCCCCCCCCTCACAAAAGTGCTAGTTGCGCCACTGGCTAGCTGTGATGGAGTTAAGTGAACGTTAAAGTTAAAAAGTTAAAGTTAGTTTTTCGAGCAAATCAATTATTTTTAGACTTTATAAGGTTAGTAAAACCCAAAATTTAAGTCTGTTTGATGAATTTTTATGATGTTTTTTGAATTTGTCTAGGGGGGGGGGACATAAAGCTACGCGTATTGCCAAAAAGATCGTTATTTGATATTCTGGAGGTGAAATAGCTGTTCTTGAAGAAAAATTCATGGTTCATAGAAAAGAACACTAAGATGTGTTTAAAATATATATAACAACATGCTTTCGTTAATTATCCAATTTAAATTTTCATAAAACTTACAGATATTAAGACAGAAATTTTAAGTATTAATATTTTTTTACGTGTTTTGATGTTTTCGAATGTTGCCATCAAATTTGTTCAGCTGTTAGTTGGCACCTTCAACTATTTCTTAAATATCTTTTTTTAACGCCATTAATAAAATTGAGATCGTTAATGAACGGAAACTTTGAGAAGGAACGGAAAATATCGTTAACGAACATACAGTTTTATCTAACCGTTAATGAGTTTTCGAAAAATCTACAATTAATGCCATTAAAAAATCTAAATCATTAATTTACGGTAACTTGATTAACAGATGGAACAAATCGTTAAGGTTAGTTATCGATTATAAACAAAGGACTTCTTGATGATCAGGTTCATTATTCTCAAGATTAACGGAGATATTTTTTTTTAGATAATTTAGATTTGTGTTGATAAATTGAAATCTGGACTAAGGATCTAAGTTATTGCCACAAACTCAGATGTTTCTAATAACTCTATGTTTGCAACCCAATCTTGTATACCTTTTATATTTCAAACTTTTAATTCTCTTAATTAGATCAAATATTCTAAGTTGCATCAAATGATATACACCTTCTACTGCACCACCAGGTGTTAAGGAAATAGGGATTAGAAATTAGAGTTTGGGGCAAGAACTCAGTTAATTAATAATGCATTTCTGAACAACAAAAATTACTCGAAAAACAACTTTATTTAGTAATCAGCGAACACATGCATATAGCCAGAAAGATATGTAATGTTAAAAAAAACATCCTTGAAAATAAGTTCTAATTTTTATTCTAAAAACCGGCTTTCCGTACAACAACAACAACAACAACCCCTTCTTTACACCTACACACTACACAGTACACAGCCTTTTTTGTAAGACTGATTTTAAGTTTTAAAAAAGATTCAAAGCATATCTTGATCCTAAAAACTTCTTTCTAATAGATACCGTGCGACCCTCAAATGATGAGACTGCTATTTGACATTTTTTGCTCAAAAAATTTCTTAGTTTCGAGTATAAACTGCACACAATTTCGAATAATTGCGCATTGATGCGTGTGAGCTATTGCGCACAAATTTTAAAGAAAAAAATATGCTTGTCATCAGCATGTTTGATATACGCTACTATGCTACACCAGTTCACTTTCTTTTTATTTCAGTGTCTTTTTAAACTATGCTTATCATAAAAAATTTAATTAAAGAAAGTAACCAAAATTTTAACAGTGTTCAAACTTTGAATAGTAAACTACATATATACCACTTTGTTTTGTACATATGTAATAGAACTAAATGTTGTTGAATACAATGCTGCTATTGTTTTTTACTGCAAATGTCGAAATAATACAATCTTTCGTATTCTTGCACCAGTATAATATCATGCAATTTTTTATTATCCTTTTCATTAGCATCGCGAAATTTTGGGCAAAAACTTATTACATTATTTTGTAATCATTTTCATTTCGTGTGCAGTAAATTTAACTTTATTTCAACCGAATGTACAATTTCTTGCATATGAATGCGCAATTTTGTGCAAAATCGGTTTCGTATTAACGCGAAAATGATGCGCAAAATAATTATGTTTCGTAGAAACCCTACTTTAGGCACCTGCTAAAATTTTTTTTCAAATCTTTATATTTATATTACGTTTGCATGCAACTTTGAATTTTTTTCCAAAATTTTATGACTTCGCATTAGCCAAGGTAGGAGGACCAAAACTTACCTATAATTATCGTTATATTCAGGTCTCGTCCTTTATGGGTTACCCCGTATTTAAAATTTATTCAATCGTTGGGTTGAAATATACAATTCAAAGCTACAAACTACCATTTAATACAGATTTTGCAAGTCATGATTTTTTCAGAAAAATGTTGATGAAAAATATTGTACTAATTTGCGGATTTCTGGTGAATAATTCTAGGGGAAGACTTGATTATAACTCTGAATGTAAGGATGCAATTAGGAATGTTTTTAATATTAACAAAAAATTGTTCATTTGCTTTCTGATTGTTCCATGAAGTTCTAATTCAACTTAAAGGGCCAAGTTGGAATTACATTTTTATAATGTTTATAATTTTAAAACTAATCATTTTCAATTGCAGTTTCTTTACAAAAGTGAAAGTATATATTTCTATATAATAAAACAAGACATTCATATATATATGTTCCCTATAGGCGGCCAAACGGCTGGACCGAATGGGCTGATTTTTTTAGAGAACACAGGGGTAACATTGGGTAAAAAATGCTGTATATTTTTTTTACAAAAAAAAATTTAAATCAATTTTTTTAAATCAGATTTTTTATTCTACGGGCAACGCCGGGCACTTCAGCTAATTTCTAGTAAAATATATAGGAATCAAACACTTTTAAACCTAGAAAAATGACGATATCTTCTTTATTATTGATCAGATAAAGGATTCAAGGATGGAATCTTATTGCATGAAGAATAAAAAAATGTAAATATATTTTAAACCGTTAAATTATGTGTTTTTAAAAATGACAACAATCTTTTTTACCAATTTGTTAAAAAGAAACATGTTAACTTAGGCATATCGGGCTTCCTAGGTAACAATAGTAATAACAATAATAATATTTAATAATTAATAATAATTTGGAAAGATGACAGTAATAGTTCTCATCCTCTAAAATATTTCTATTCCATAGGAAAGTAAAAACAATTTTGCAAACTTTTTAGTGTTTTTAAATTTATAAATTCTAAAATTTGAATCATTTAAATTCACCATTTTATTGGAAATTTCTGAATTCCATTTTTCGTGACATTTTATATCGATTTTAAAGAATTTTGTTAATACAAAAATGAATATATTTTAATCATTTTATTATTTTCCTTTGGTTTCTGCAGTTTACCACCACAACCCTTGGATAAAAAGTTCAGTCTTTCTTTTTCTTTGCTTTGAATCCGCGAAAATGCTAACATGGAAGGAAGCAAGTTCTTTTTATAATTTTCATGATAAAAATATGATAAAAATATGATAAAAATATGATAAAAATATGATAAAAATAACCAAATTTTAAACTGTAAATTACAAATCTGTAAAGAGGTTATTATTTTGAATAAATTAGGATTTGTAATTTTTATCTATTTTACGGAAACATAACATTTTCTTTTGTTGATCAAAATGTTATTTATACTTTAAGAATTCCAGTTTTCGATAGCAAATAAAGAACAAGAAAATGACGAAAAAGGTATTATAGATATGTTTTCTTCTTTTACAGACAGAGTTACAAGGGGGCATTTATCTAAAATTAAAAGCTTAAAGGGAGAGAACGCCACTCTTCTCCTATGAGTGTAGAAGAAGACTGCTATAGACTTAAAATTTGATTTCAATTAAATAGTTCAATGAACATAGAATACAGAATTTTTTAAGTGATATTTAGACCTATTTCATTGAATAAGTGGATTCTAAAACCAATTAAAAAAAAACTTTTTTAACATTGAATAAATATTAAATAATTATCCAATTCCACTGTCTTTTGGATCATACACATTGTTTTATGATTGGTATTATTGTTCTTTTTCAACTTTGCCACAAACTCTGATTTTTAAAGTCATATATCTTTGCAACCCAATGTCATAAACCTTGGATATTTCAGACAATGAACTATGTTTTATCAAATAGTCTAAGTATAAAATATAAATTGTTTACACCATCAGGTTGCAAAGATAGAGGGATTGTAAAGTTTGAGTTTGTGACAAAAACTCAATTCCTTTGATAGGAAACTAAAAAGTGGAAGTCCGTGATAAATAAACTTTAATACGAAGTGCCAAGTTGGGGAAAAAAAATTTATTAATGTCATGTTGTTTTCCAGTTCTGAATACAGGTTGGTATTCGACTGTACATTCTCCAATGCTCTCCTGCTTAGATCAAGAGAGTCCCCAACTAGCAGATATAATCAGGTATTTAATCAACTAGCAGATATAATCAGGTATTTAATTAACTAGTAGATATAATCAGGTATTTAATTTCGTTCATTTTCGCGATTTTCGTTCAACGCAAAATTTCGATTGGCTGAAAAATTCGATTTTTGTCTTGCTTCAAAATTCGATTTTTTATTGCTAGTTAAAGTCCGTTTGTTTTGAAACACGAAGTTGGATCTGTAAATGTACTTTATTTCGATGCGAATAAATGATTCAAGAATTTGTCTGCTTTTAAAAGCTTTAAAATTTAAAAACATTTGAAAGGAATCCCACACGAAAAGTACAAAATGAATTGAAAAATAACTTTTTAGAGAGAGTCTGTTGAGGAACGGTTCTACTGATAACTACAGACTGTTTCGGCCTCTTGAATACCATTTAAAGTATTTTTTTAAAATAAATTATTCAGAGCGCTCCGCTACCACTTTTTTGAATAGTGGACTTATTCATTCCAAAAAATTAATAAATACATGCTTAAAGGGCGAGGTGGCGTTTTTTAAACAGAGATTTTGAATTTTACAATTGTTACATTCATAAACAAAACTAATTTACTTTGAAACCTGATTTGTTTGTTATACTCGCAGACTTTTTGAAAAACATAATTCAAAGTTTGAAATACTTTACTGCTACAACATCAGGTTATTAAGATATATAGATTAAAAATTTGAATTAGGTGAAAAATAATTACAAAAATCGTGATTTCATCCTTTAAAAATTCTAACTTTTAAGTTTTCCTTTAGAAATCCTGAACAAGTGCCTTTAGAAGTGGATCAAATTGTCTTCCAAGGAAAACTTAAAGGTAGTTTAATCAAATTTAACAATACATAATCATTCATATTAAAGTAAACTTAAAGGTAGTTTAATCAAATTTAACAAAACATAATTATTCATATTAAAGTAAACTTAAAGGTAGTTTAATCAAATTTAACAATAAATAATTATTCATATTAAAGTAAACTCTAAAATTAAATTTTATATTTTTATGTCTTAAACCAACTAAATTAAAATATGTTATAGGTTTCTTTTCTTAAAATTTTGTTTTTGCTATTCTAAAATGTAAAAACAAACTGTTTAAACGTGATTTCAAGAAACCCTTTAATGATAGAGCGATAGATTAGATTGATGTATCCTTAAAACCTTTATCAAATCAAGTATGGACTAGATGTTTGGGTTTATTGAAACTGATTGTTTTATTTAAAAAAGAAAGGTTGAAATGGTTTAGTTGTAAATGGAGGGTCACTTAAAGTGAGTGTTCGCGAAAAATGAAAGGGGGGTATAGGCTTACGGCAAAAAATAAGCGATTTGATCGCTACTAATCTTACCTCTATCTGTTGTGTCTATAAAGAGAAAATTGAAAACGACTCATACCGTAGCGTCTGCATACAAAATCAGAAATTTGCAATATTAAACTCGGATCGTAAACAAATCAATTTAATTTCAAACGAATCATTCAGATATTAAAAACAATAATCATTGATAATTTTTCAACGCATACGTATCTAGTTGATAGTTCATAATATTTTTCATTTTTCACGATCTGAGAGTTACTTTTGAAAACATTTATTCCTGTTTCGAGAATTTCTGATAATGAAGACGACATTTTCAGCTTTTCCAGGAATGTTCGAAAATCCAGCGCCAGCAAAATATTATTTTAAAAAAATATATTATAATATATATGTGATATATTATAAAATATTAACTATGTACAAATGCGTCGAAAAATAATCAATGACTATTTTTTGTAATATCTGAATGATTTGTTTGGAATTAAATTGATTATTTACAATGCTGCAACTTTTGTACGGACGCTACGTTCTTCAGTATGAGTCGCTTTTAACAATTTTCTCCGTAAAGGCGCAACAGGCGTTTATTTTTCGCCGTAAGCTTATATCCCCTTTAATTTTCGCATACACTCCCTTTAAAGTCACAACGCACTCACACAAACTATGAAGCAAAGAACCAGTTATAAATCATAATTAGGGTTTCCAATCGGAATTTCGTCGACGAAAAAGAACGGAATTGTGCAGAATTGTGCGGACTTAAAGCGCACGCAATTGTGCACAAGTAAAATGCACTATGCGTTGGAAACCCTAATCATAATATTAATATTGATAATAATAATTTGATAAAAAAGGTTATCATTTTAGTGTGAAATGAATATTCAATATTCTTACACTAATGTATTAGAACTGGATTTAGATGATTAATTTATAACATTTTCATTCTGAATGATTCGTTGTACTTTTTACTAGATGGATTTTTTATTGAAGCTGGAGCCCATAATTTCGAGTACTTCTCTGATTCTTTATATTTTGAGTTAAACCATGGCTGGAAGGTAAAGATATCATTTTAAAATCTAAAAAATGCAACGTTCATTTTATGTAAACCCACCATTCGTTTGACGTAAACCTACCGCTCATTTTAGGTAAACCTATCGTTCATTTTATGGAAACCTACCGTTCATTTTACGTAAATGTAACATTCATTTTATGTAAACCTACAATTTGTTTGACGTAAACCTACAATTCATTTTATGTAAACCTGTACCACTCATTTTCCGTAAACCTACTGTTCATTTTACGTTATACCTATCATTTGTTTTACATAAACCTAGCGTTCATTTTATGCAAACCTAAAGTTTGTTTTACGATCGTTTCGTTTGTTCGTTCTATACAAAATCATTCCATTTTTTAAAGATTTTTTCTTTTTATCCAAGCCCATGGCACTCAGAATGTCAAATATTTTTCTGATTTTCTCTATATATTTTCAGCTAAAACTAAAGTATTGGTCATGGATGGTATTTGATTTTAGTAAATATCGTTCGTTCTTTTTCGAGTAGTTTAGTTTCCAGATTTTTGAAGATTTTTACTGTTCGTTTAGCGTTTAGCGAGGCTGATAAAAAGTTGAGGTATCTGTCTAATGTTTAGAATGAAGAAAAAAAATTCAAATTTTAGATTCAAATTTATCTTATTTTAAAAGTTATTCTATTGAATTTCAAAATTTTGAAAATGAAAAATCTATCAAAATAATGATATAAACACATCAATAACATCGAAAACAAGAAATTGCAACGAATGATAAACTTTCCGACATTTTAGCAAGTCATGGCCATTAAAAACTGTAGAAATTGGTTAACTTTTTAGTGAAAATCATTCCCGCTTTGAAGTTCCAAATAAAGAAAAAATCTAATTTTTTATTTTTTATCTTTGCAACCCAATGGCGTAGAACTAATTTTTTTTTAACTTTTACTTTTTGATTTAACGAAATGAATAGTTTGAAATATTAAAGGTCTACGACATTAGGTCGCAAATTAATTTTTCCAGTCTTTCTCGCAAGCAAGAAATGCGCAAGTCACGTTTCCAGAGAAATCACAAATCAAACTAAACAGTTTTCAAAAACAAAACATGGAGTTCTAATTTAAACTTGGTCAGACAAAACTTTCAAGGGTATATCGTTGTAAATCTTTTCATTGAAGTTCGCTTGAAATTACGCTAACAGTACCTTAAAGATATAAGACTTAGACAATTTCTTTTATTCTAAATGAGTTTTAGAATTCTAAAATTTGGTTGAATTTCAGGGATTATTAGTAGAACCGCATCCTGGGAATTACAAGGAGGGAATGAGCAAAAACAGAAAAGTTTCCAGGAATTAGAAACTTACATTTGTCAAAAATAAATTAAAAGTCTTCTGTTCATTAAATCTGTCGGAACTTAAAAAGATTACGCATCTCGAGTTATTAACCAAAAACAATTGAGCTTACTCCGCTGCAAGGTCGTCTTTGACCAAGATTTTCTTCGGTGGCCAAACCAAACAATCATCGCAATCATTATTTTTTCATATGAAAAGATAAAAAAGATTTCGAAGGTTCTTCTATTTAACTGATGAATTTAAAATTTTTAATATTATTTGTAAGCTGCAATTTTTTTCCAACCTGTTGTAAATCTTTATGTTTTGAGGTCCTTCAAAACTTATAAATCTTCAGCTTTTGAGGTCCTTCAAATCTTATAAATCTTCAGCTTTTGAGGTCCTTCAAATCTTATAAATCTTCAGCTTTTGAGGTCCTTCAAAACTTATAAATCTTCATTTTTTGAAGTCCTTCAAAACTATAAATCTTCAGCTTTTGAGGTCCTTCAAATCTTATGAATCTTCAGCTTTTGAGGTCCTTCAAATCTTATAAATCTTCATATTTTGAGGTCCTTCAAATCTTATAAATTTTCAGCTTTTAAGGTCCTTTAAATCTTATAAATCTTCATCTTTTGAGGTCCTTCAAAACTTATAAATCTTCAGCTTTTGAGGTCCTTCAAATCTTATAAATCTTCAGCTTTTAAGGTCCTTTAAAACTTATAAATCTTCAGCTTTTGAGGTCCTTCAAAACTTATAAATCTTCAGCTTTTGAGGTCCTTTAAATCTTATAAATCTTCAGCTTTTGAGGTCCTTCAAATCTTATAAATCTTCAGCTTTTGAGGTCCTTCAAATATTTTGAGGTCCTTCAAATCTTATAAATCTTCAGCTTTTGAGGTCCTTCAAATCTTATAAATCTTCAGCTTTTGAGGTCCTTCAAATCTTATAAATCTTCAGCTTTTGAGGTCCTTCAAAACTTTTAAATCTTCATATTTTGAGGTCCTTCAAATCTTATAAATCTTCAGCCTTTGAGGTCCTTCAAATCTTATAAATCTTCAGCTTTTGAGGTCCTTCAAAACTTATAAATCTTCAGCTTTTGAGGTCCTTCAAATCTTATAAATCTTCAGCTTTTAAGGTCCTTCAAATCTTATAAATCTTCAGCTTTTAAGATCATTTAAATCTTATAAATCTTCATCTTTTGAGGTCCTTCAAAACTTATAAATCTTCATATTTTGAGGTCCTTCAAAACTTTTGTCCCGACTGGTGGAATGGAAAAAACAACTACAAATAGACGCAAACGAATAAGCATAAGGATTTTAAATGTTTTGTTAAGTTTGAATTGTTTAGTATCAATACCTGTCTCTCTCCTTTACCTAGAGTTTCCACCATTCCATTCAGGTAGTCACAATTCTTTTTTATATATTCAGGCAGTGCACAGTCCCTTATAATATATATATTCCGCAAGTGCACATTCCCTTATTTATATATTCAGGGAGTGAACAGTCCCTTTTTCATATTCAGGTAGTGAACAGTCCCTTTTTAAATATTCAGGAAGTTCACAGTCCCTTTTTATATATTCAAGTAGTGCACAGTCCCTTTTTAATATATTCAGGTAGTGCACTGTCCCTTTTCATATATTTAGGTAGTGCACAGTTCCTTTTTATATATTCAGGTAGTGAACAGTCCCTTTTCATATATTTAGGTAGTACACAGTCCCTTTTTATATATTCAGGTAGTGAACAGTCCCTTTTTATATATTCAGGTAGTGCACAGTTCCTTTTTATATATATTCAGGTAGTGAACAGTCCCTTTTCATATATTTAGGTAGTACACAGTCCCTTTTTATATATTCAGGTAGTGAACAGTTCCTTTTTATATATTCAGGTAGTGAACAGTCCCTTTTCATATATTCAGGTAGTGCACAGTCCCTTTTTATATATTCAGGTAGTGCACAGTCCCTTTAATTTGTATTTAGTTTAAATCGTCCAAGAGTTCTCCTAGTAGACGATGAAACTGAGCATATAGGTTTAGGACTACAGTGCTATATACAGTGAAACCCTTAATAAGGAATACATCGAAAGAATTCATCAAATGTCGTATTCTTCATCTTCTGATAATGGAATGTTGCAGATATTTAGTTTTTTTAATTAAATGATGATATGGAACTCTTTAAAACTGTTCCCGCATATTTATGGCTATTTATTTATTTTCGCAAATACTGAAATTTACGTAATATAGTATAAAACTCATTGAAAAATTGTCAAGACGACATTTGATAAATTCTTCCGATGTATTCTTTATTAAGGGTTTCACTGTATATATATCCTGTTTAGTTTAAATCGTCCTGGTGTTCTTCTAGTAGACGATGAAACTGAGAATACAGGTTTAAGTCTTCAATGCTATCCTTTGTTCTCAATACTACAGGCAATGGGTAATCCTACAGTTAACTATTTCAGGTAATCATTTAACAATTTATAGATTGCAACTTTAAACCTATGAAAAGTATTCAGAAACGAACGGAACTAAATGTCCAGCAATATGTTTTATACAAAATCAGTTAAGAAAGGAAAAATTGTCTTTTAAAATCTAATGAAAAGATTGTACTAAGACGACTTCCAATCCACTCTTTACGCAATTAATAATAATATTTACATTCTTAGTTTAGACATAGAAGGAGGGGAGTTTCAAGTATTGAAGACAATTCCTTGGGATAAAGTAAAAACATTTTTTTTATATTTTTCTTTAATTTTTTAAGTATTCTTGCCAAAAGCTTATTGGAACACAATAATTTGCACGAAACTGTAAAATAGCTTTAGATCAAATTTGCTTTAGAATGGTTTATTGCAATCGGACCCAAGCAACTGTGGAAAAAAGAAAACGACCTTTTAAGCATTTATTTGTGTATTTGATATTACTGCATACAAAACATTGCAGTTGATGAAGAGTTTTAAATGTCGTCTTCCAAACACTGTATTATATATTAAAGGCTATTTGCAGTTTAAAAAATATATTTTATACTTTGAAGTTAATTTTACTATAATATGACTCCTACATAATATTTTTATTATTGTCTTTAGTATTTAACAACTACAGAAATTACGGGAAAAGACATTCTAAACTATTTATTAATTGTCATGTTTTGTGGGACACCCTGTAGTAAAAATGTATACCGGTCATTGCATTTTTGAAAACCTTAACTTACATTAGTCTTTCCTTTCCAAATGTGTTATGGGTTCTTGTATACTATAGATTTATGAATGGAAAAAATGTATTTCAAATAAACCATGTTTGTCACTTGTTAAAATAATTCCAGAAACGTATAATTGATCCTTCATAAATTATGACAAAAATATTTTTCGAATAAACGATTTAGAAAAATTTAATGATCTTGATTGATGACATATGTCTATTATAAGTGAAAACCTATCAACAAGTGTGCATGTTATAAAAAAAAGAATTCATTAAATTTGATTAAATTACTTGGAGTTGGAACGGAAATATTTTAGATCAGAATCTCCAAATTCAAAATCACATTTTTTTCATAAATGTTAGATCAATTTCCACATATTTCAGTTCTAATTTTCTCTGTTAGATAAATTTCTACATATTTCAGTTCCAATTTTCTATAAATCGGAAGACTTTAGATTGAATTCTTTTTAGATCAAAAGGCTCATAGATCCCAAAGAACTCAGGGTGTAAACTTCGATCTGATTACTTTTAGATAAAATTTCCTTGAAATTAAGTCACCAGCCTCTTTAAATGCTAACTAAGGTTTCTAATTGGAATTCCGTTGTAGCAGGGCGGAATTGCGCGCAATTTTGCGGAATTGTGCGACAGTGCGCGGAATCGCGTGGAGTTTGCAGGTCTCTCAATTGCGCGTCAATAAAATCCACTTGCGTTGGAAACCTTAATTCTAACTCAACTAATATCTTTGCAATTAAACGTCCTCGAAAGTATAAAACATTGTACAAAAATAGCTTAAAATATTAAAGGGACTGTAAGCGTAATTCCAAATGACCCTCCATACAAAAATGGCAATGCCCGATCTAAACGATACACTCAAAACCTTAATTCATAAGTGCGCAAGTCGATTTCGGAGAGAATTCGTAGATAAAATAAAGAGTTTAAAGAATCAAAACATGGATATCTTATTCATACTTTATATATAAGACAAAGCTTTCAAGGGTAAATTGGGCATTGCCATCTGCGCAAAATCAGGAATTGCCATTTGCGCAAAATCGGGCATTGCCATCTGCGCAAAATGGGGCATTGCCATCTGCGCAAAATCGGGCATTTCCATCTGTACAAAATCGGGCATTGCCATCTGTGCAAAATGGGGCATTGCCATCTGTGCAAAATCGGACATTGCCATCTGCGCAAAATCGGGCATTGCTATCCGATTAATAATTTTTCTCTTGTTTTAGGTTGATATTCAGGTGCTCAGCGTAGAAACACATTTTGCGGGTAAATTAATGTAATTTATTTCAAAATTATTAAAAATATTACATATAGCTATGATTACCTTAGAGGATTATTTAGATTCCATTTAAACAGCAAAAAATGCTGGAAAAAGTTAGAAAAGAAAATTAAATCTTGAAAAAAAATCTAATTTTTTAGCACATGTTACCCCCGGGAAATCCATGGGTTCTCTAAAAAAATGTTAGCTGTTTTCCCAGCTAGAGAGCTAGCATTTACATATACATATATATATATATATATATATCAGCATTGAGCTTTATTATGCATTAAATAAACATGGGAATAACGAGAATACCGTGAAAAACCATCATTTGATTTTAAAAATTTCAAAAATCCTAAAAAAAAGAGTTTTTTCTACAGGGTGTGCCACGAAACATGACACTCGGTGAATAGTATAAAATGTCTTCTTCCATGATTTTTTAAGTTGTTTGATACCAAACATGATGATAAGAAATACTATATGGCAGTAATATTATAGTAAAATTGATTTCAAACATAAACATATTTGAGTAAAAGATTTGTTCAACGAAATAATTACAAAAAGTCTTAAATATCTAATACAGTATTATGGAAGAATACAATGAAAACTATTTACAAACTGTCATGTTTCGTATTTAAAATTAACGGACTGCACAATTGCTGTTTCATCAGCTTTGGACTATTAAAAATATGGGTCTCACTGTATCTATGTAAAGGGTTGAGAAGTGAGGGTTCTAGGGATGATATTATTGAATACATGAAGTCTGTTGGATATCAGTATCTACAATGGGGGCATCAGGTACTTCAGAGGAATAAATAAATGTCGTCGTTCTTACACAAAATAATTTTATTTTACATACAGAGTGTCCCACGAAACATTACAGATGGTGAATAGTTTAAAATGTCTTCTTCCATAATGTGTTAAGTTGTTTAAGATACTAAAGAGCTAATAAAAAATATTATAAGGTAGACATATTAAAGTAAAATTGATTTGAAAGTAAAATATTTTTGAGAGAAAGATTTGTTTAACGAAATTAACTTCAAAAAGTCTTTGATATCTTACAAACTATTCACAAACTGTCATGGTTCGTGGGACACCCTGGATTTAAGAGAACTAACCTGAAGAGTTACCCTCAAAGTATAAGATTCTCATGATAACTATAAACTTGTTAAATAAATCTTACCAAACTATTTTATTTGCCATTCGAATTCATTGAAGGAAACTTTTAAAAGTCTCGCTTATCGGATATTCTTAAATGTTTATGTCTATTTTTCAATTAGTATTTACAAGGGAGTATGGAATATAAGGGAGATATAACTGACGCGGCCGGCCCTACCATATGATTATACATGCAGTACAGACGGTACTCCATTTGAATAAGAAATATTTGTCTGATGACAAATACCGCGTACATGTATTCATAATAGGTTATTGTATACATTAAACAAGGAAAAATTTAGACTGAATAATGGCCATCAAAAAAAAAATTTTGGTATGCAAAAATACTGGCAAAACAAACGTATTTTTTATATTGTATTATCGGTTTTATTAAATATGGTAAAGCTAAAACAACATTTAAAAAATTAAAAGACGACCTAAAAACTCTTTTTCAAATGGAGTACCGTCTGCATATGGTATGGCGGGCCGGATCATTTCCATCTCCCTTATATTTCATATTCCTTGGTCTTTACTTTCGAACTATGTTTTACCAATTTAATAAATATTTTTTTTAAACTTTAAATCCTTCTTCTGGTTTCAATGTGAATACTAATAGCGTATTGGGCTTTTTTCCTTTTTGGCTTTTAAACCATATTCAAAACCAAATTTGATTTTTTCCAATTTATCTTTACAGGAAATAATAAAGGGGTTGTTGGGTTTTTGTCGGGTTTAAGCTTTTAAAATCTCATCTCTGATTTCAAGTGCACTTTCATATACTGGGAGACTAAAGACTACAGGGTACCCTTTTCAATCGGAAATGCCACTCTAGAAGTCACGAAGTTAAATTACCAACCCTTAAAGTGTTCTATTTAGGTGACAACCACAATCCAATATAAGGACGGCAGCCAAGGAGATTATGATTTAGTGAACGATCTCTTTGTTAAGAATGGAATACCAGTTATAAATATTTATCAATAAAAGTATACTTTAGTGATTGTATACATCGTTTGATGTTAGGAACTTTCCCAAATGCATTTTCCCAAGCGGCAACTTCCCAATGGTATTTTCCCGGGTGGCAACTTCCCAGAGGTGCAAATTCCTAAGCGGCAGCTTTCCCAGTCTGTTCTAGCCACAGCACTCGGTCCCTAGCCTGGTCCAACGGCCAGCCACGGTGCTCGGCCCCATAGCCCATTCAAGACGCAGCGCTAGGCCCCCATTGCAGCCTGCGTTGCCTTAGAACGACTAGCCTAACCTTTTTGAATTTGCCGCTTGGGAAATTGCACATTTGGGAAGTCGCCCTTTGGAAAATACTTTTGGGAATAAATAATAATGATAAATAAATAAATAGATTTAGCGGTCGGAACTCTTAAATTGTGGATACAGAGATCAATCTTTATTCTCTATATATATATATATATATATATATATATTATATAAAGATTTATTCATACACAAAGATATAAATACATATATAAATGGTGTAGTTAAAATTTGTTTAAATAAAGTTTTTAAAATACAGGTTTCCAAAAGAAAAGAGTATAATATGCAAAATTATGAGCAAATAGACAACATTGATAATTACTCATTACATAACATATTTATCATTTAAGTTATTACGTAATCATCGAATCCTTCAACATTAAGATTATTCATTCTTGTATTTAAAAGTTCTTGTAAAACCGGAACTTTCCACGCATGTTCCAATGTGACATCTAAATATTTCATTTCAGGATTTACAGAACAATCATTTGCAATAGGAAATAAATTTCTGCCAAGAACTGTGTTAAGGTCATTTTTACATAAATTAGAAAGAAATCGAATGCAAAGCTTAGAACTTGCTTCAATAGTCTCATAGAAAGACACACATCTGCTAGCTAACATAGTTTTTACATGTAAACATTGTGAAATACTTTCAATCAAGTACCTATGCGTATCTCTAGGTACATTAAAAATAATTCTAATAGAATATTTAGACCTTAATAGATTTATAAATCGGAACTCTAGAATTGTGGATATCCAGATCAATAATTGATCTGGATACTATGTAGAATTAGCTGAATAATAATAAATAAATAAATAAATAGATTTAAAGCTCAGAACTCAGATATCCAGATCAAGAATTTATCTCTATTTTATGAAGATCTGCAAACTATTTTTAATCCTTTTTAATATCCCGGATAGCCAATGATCCTCAAATTTAACAGTGAACACATTGGATATCGAGGTCAAGTTTATCAATTTCCACACATACTTCATGCCCTGCATAAATTAAAAAAACCCACATTCTGTATCAAGATCGAGCGTTTCAGATTTATATAATGCTCAACATAAAAGTTCAGATCTAAGTTCTTTAAATTTGCAAAATTTTCCATTCACAAAAAAAACATTTGTAAATTTCTGAAATGTCGTAATAGTCATAGTAATGTTAATCAGCGGGAAACAACAAATGCTTTCATTGACGAAAAGAAGCAATTATCTAATAACAAAAGATTTTTTTCAATTACTTTCACAAAAAGAGCAACAACAAAAAGTTGTCTAAAATACACCCTATTTTTTATTCAATAGTTTACTGCGTTTTATTTTGAAAATTACGAAACTTTATCCACGAGCTCAAGTTTAAACTTAAAATAGATATCTTGCAAAAGAAATGCATTTATACTTTTTCGGAAATAATCCATTTTTAATTTTGCGCTTTCAACTGAAAAGTATGAAATTTTATCCATGAGCTGCAACTGTAATGCAAAATAATGCATTACTACTGAAGGATGATCCCAAGGTTCTGGATTTTACTTGCCTCTAATAATTTTACAAAATTATTTGAACCCTCTCCTTTTTCAACTCTGGTAATTTCACAATGAAATATAAGTTATTTAGGTTATTTGTTTTTCAATTTCTGTGACGTTTTTTTCGCAGTACAGGGTACGTTTCTCGTTTATGTAAGGTCCATGCTAACAGCTAATGACGTTTGTCAATGAAGGATTTTTGGTCCACATAATGTCTCGCACGTTACATACACAGAATAAAAAGATAAATACTCTGTATTTATTCGATGATAACTGTGGAGTTTTATAGTCGTCTTTATAAACAAATTTAGCTAAGAAGATGTTGTAATTTGTAATTTTTAACTGTTTTCTAGTCACAACTTTTATAACCTTGTTTTTACTATTTTTAAATTTTTCAACGACATTGATTTAAGTGAAAGACTTAATAACTTATTCAGGAACAAAAAGCACCTAGATCTTTCCATTTGATAAATAAAACGTGCCATGGTTCGACTTTACACTGGATAGTCTAGACTGGTTGGTACGATTGAAGGTATACCAGAACACTATAGGCCGGTAAATCCTTATACCGGTTCAGATCCTGTAAAAATAGGAGCCTTGTGAATAATGATATGGTTCCAAACTGTAATTAAGAAGCAAGCAACAATTATCGCTAACTACGTAGAGAATTATATATGATGGCTCCATGGTCACCCATCCCTCCCTCTCTGGTGTATGAAAATATGGTTAAAGAGTACTAAGCTATGCATTTTATATAAGAATTGCAAGTGCGTCTTTACTCTTTACTTTGTATTTTAAAAGAAACTGCAAAATCATTTTCAAACGAAATTCATTACTCCTTTTAGCTCAAAAATAATATTTCTACTGAAGGAGGGAGGGTTGGGTGCTCTCAGGGTTTTGGAATTTACTCCCAGGGTTTTGGAATTTACTCCCAGGGTTGTGGAATTTACTCCCACGGTTTTGGAATTTACTCCCAGGGTTTTGGAATTTACTCCCAGGGTTGTGGAATTTACTCCCACGGTTTTGGAATTTACTCCCAAGTTTTGGAATCTACTCCCAGGGTAGTTGAATTTACTCCCAAGGTTCTGGAATTTGCTCCCAGGGTTATGTATCTAGATGAAAAAAAAAGTTTTTTTTTGTTTAAATTAACCAATAAACTTTAATGTATAAGCTAAAACAAATGTCGTCAGTTTGCCTAATCACACTTTATGATCGCCACAGGCTACTTTTTCACGGGAGTGCTATCTAAGTAATAAAATCTTCTGCATGGTGAGGGGGGGGGGGTGAGGGAGGTTATGGCCTAGAACCCATAAATATCAATTTGGGGGCTCACTACATTTTTTCCGAACCCATCTTTTTTTGAATACTGAAAACCCTTAAATTTTCAAATTGTTAACAAATAAAAAACGTTTAATTTGTAAAACGTTAACAAAGCGAATAAAAAAAAACCTAATGAAAGAAAAAAACATTTTTAAAATAATAGCAAATTTCGTAAATTTTTTTTCTTATCATTTGTGGGTTCAAGGCTTAAAATAAAATTGTCCTTTGGTCGTCCTTTGGAAGTCTCATTCTTTTAGGATAATCCGTCAATGCAATGATAACCAGAAAACAATGGAATGGGAAGACGACATTACAGCAATACTTTAGTGTATTTGATGTTGTTACAAAGAAAATAATTTTGCTTGACACTTATTAAATCACTAATTTAGTAAAATGGGTCTGTTTACACTGCCCAAAATGCTGTGTTTTGCGCTCATTGGACTTTTTAAATTTATAACTTTATTATTAAAGTCGTCTTCCAATTCCAAAGTTTTCTGTTTATCACTGTATGATGTCACATTATTCCAGCTTAGAATTTGTGTGCATAAAGGGACTGCTAGCGTAATTAAATGACCCTTAATGGAAAGATGACAAAACCCGATTCACAATGGACCCTTAATAGTGTTGTCTGATTAAAGATGCATTAGATATCAATGTTTATAATGTTTATATTTTCATTAATTGTGGTTTTTTAACAAAGGTTAATTTCACATTTCTACTGCAGTAAAAAATATAGAAATTATAATACTAAATGACTTAATTTAAAACCTAGAAAAACGGCAATATCTTCCACAATACTGATCAGATATAGGTTTCAAGGGTACTGTTGTGAATTGGGCATTGTTATCTTTTAATTAAGGGTAACTTGAAATTATGCTTTCAGTCTCTTTAACATAAATATTTAGGAATTTATCGTTCAAAATTCCTTTAATCTTTTTTGTCACAGCATATGTCAGGGATGTTTAACGATTCATGAAGAAACATTATACTGTAATATCAATTAGTTAATGGTAAATAGCTTTATTTTTTTCAAATTGTTTAAGAATGATATTTTTCTAAAGTATATTTTTTCTAAACGTTTGATTTTGATAGAGGTTTATAAGATACCCTTGTGAAATGATATTTGAAATTACTTCTTACTTCACGTTCCTCTAAGTTTGAAACTGTCGTTAGTGTACTGAAACATGAATACCTTCCGCTATTTACGACGGCTTCAAACTTTAAATACAAAAATGAATTCCGCACAGTCGTCTGACGTCTCATTATGTGCGGATAATTCTGTTTTACAAAAGCAACATAATGGGTTCATCGCCGTATCTCCATCCCTCCCTCTGCCACGTGATCAGGTAGATGCATTGAATCTGAAAAGTGCAAATGCATCTTTAGGTGCATTTACACTGTATAGTTTATTAGAAACTGCAAGATCATAATTAAATAATGCCAAGGGCGGATACAGGATACAGATTTATTTCGGAACAAAAAAATCCAGATTTAGGAACAAAAAAGCGCGGTGAAGGGGAAATGTTTTTGACTTTGCTGTTTTGCACTAGGTTTTCTTTCCCTTAAGTGCTGTTGAGAAGCTATTCTGAAATCTCAGGGGGGGCTACGCCTCCCCCCTGAATCTGTCAGCGTGGTACGAAGGTCCTTCCGGCCCCCCCCCTGTATGCGCCCCTAAATAATGCATTGATTTATAGAGATAAGGAGATAAAGGGTAAGAGCCAATCTACCATTGTGTACATCAGGCATCTTGATCAAAGACATCGAATGAATAATTACTATTTATTTATTTAATTATTGTTCAAGGCTTATAACTATTTTAGCTGCTTCAAAAGCTCAATAATCTCAAAATATTTGTGCTGCAAGTTACATGTCTAACTCTAAAGTATGACATTATTACTCATTTTTGATGTCTAATATGAACTTATTAAAAACATATATTTTATCACATTTGAGGACTATAGTCCTTTTGAACGTTAGTCTTAATAAACATTAATCCCAAACTTACGTTTGTTCAATCGATCATTAGTCCAATTAATATGACACCACAAATGCGGGAAAATCAAAAACCGGTTTTTATCCACCATTTTGAAGTTTTCAGCTCATGGATTGTGCGCTAATGTCCTAGAGAAACGTTATCCAGGGTTATTGTCTATTTAAAAAAATGTTCAACCGCCCTCCATCATACAGAAACATTGGAGAACTATGCTCCAGGATCCCTGGATGAATGAGAATTTCAAAAATTCCACCTATGGTCGGTTCAGCTCAGATTCAAATGTATACTTGAGTTGAGTGTGGTCAAGCTCTATCTCTTCGGTTTTCATTTCTCTATGAAATTAATCACAATCTTCTTTATACTGACTTAACTGAGAATTTATCTACTTGATCTAATCTTTGGAATCTGTCAAAAGGCTAGTTAGTTATAATGTGCCTCCTCATTTCATATTTGCACTTTAGTCGATAAACATATATATTGCAAGTAAGCTACATTTATACAGACATCTGTATTTGAGGATATTTTAGGGTCCTTTGAATATGAAATATGAAACCTTCAAAAATCAGAAATTTTAAGTTTCATGTTCAAAGTATTTCTTTAAAAATTGTAAAACTTTACCCGTCTGGATGGGTAATATATGCAACACGTGGCCGATAGATGGCAGTCAAAAACCTTTTGTTGAAATGTTGCATGTCATACCATGTACAACTTTAGACCTAATTAGCCTAGCCGTGTCTGTGCCTCAGATCATCGAAGCATAAATGCTGGGTTGGTTTATTCTGTACAACTTGAATTTTGTGTAACACTTCAGTGTACAGTGTACACTCCATGACGTTGAAGGGATTATTATGAGATAAACTCTAACTCTTCGTTTTACATTTTTCTCTGAAAAATTACAAAATCTATCTGCGCAGTGGATGAATTTTATTAATTTTTATTTTCTTTGAATTAAGTATATATGTCCAATTAAGTTTATGTAACTTTTTCTCTTTTGAATTTAGTCTTTATATTGCACGCGCGCCATTGAAAGTTTGGTTTAATATTTTGACTTCACGAACTGTTTACTTACAGATAGCTACATAAAAGAGATCCGGCATACAAATTAGGATAAAATGTGATGTAAAAAAAGTTAAAGGCATATATTATTGTATTAATTTAATCAATCTAAATCGGTTGGAAACTGTTTTAAGTCAAAATGTTGGAAGCGGATCCAATAAACATGAAAAAAAACTGAGAAAATTATATATTTTAAAATTTCAGCAACCCATTTAATGCCTTTTTCCTACAAAGTGTCAATGAATGTGAGTTCCTTGTAAGAATACAAAAAAAATGATAAAATAAAAAAAAATAATAAATAATTAGGTTAATAATCATTTCTTTACATAAAGAAAATCTTGCTGTATTCTAAACCCAACTTTTAAATATTTTGATATTTCAAACTATAAATTCTTTGTTGGATTTTATTGTCTAAAATAGAAATATTAAAGGTTTACACCATCAAGTTGCAAAGATATAGGCATTAGAAAATTTGAGTTTGTGGCAAAAACTCTGTACTCTTTGAATAGATCTGATCAACTTTAACTAGCAGTAAGACTACGAAAATTTAAAAACAAAATAACCGCACAATTTCCCGGCCATAAAGACATAAATATTCAGAAATATTAGAATAAAGATTTTAAAGAGTAATTTTGTGTAATCAAGAAATAGAATGAAAAATAAAACGTTAAAAAATTGGAACAGAGATTTATAAATATTCAGACAGAAAAAGCTTAGAAAATAAAAATAGAGGTTTGAAGAGTATCATTGTGCATGAATCTCTTTAAAATGAGGGCTTCTTGTTGACCAATCCTTTCACCCTCAACTAAGCTTTTGCGGTGTACAGCAGGTTGTTTACACTGAACAGCAGGTTGTGTACATGTACAGCAGGTAGTGTACACTGTACAGCAGGTTGTGTACACTGTACAGCAGGTTTTGTACACTGTACACCAGATTGTGTACACTGTACAGCAGGTTGTGTGCACTGTACAGCAGGTTGTGTACACTGTACAGCAGGTTGTATAAACTGTACATCAGGTTGTGTACACTGTACAGCAGGTTGTATAAACTGTACAGCAGGTTGTGTACACTGTACAGCAGGTTGTATAAACTGTACATCAGGTTGTGTACACTGTACAGCAGGTTTTGTACACTATACAGAAGGTTGTGTACACTGTACAGCAGGTTGTATACACTGTGCAGCAGGTTGTATACACTGTACAGCAGGTGTGTGCACTGTACAGCAGGTAAATTATAAAGAGTAACAGCCTCTTTTGGGTGGATTTCTGAGTACGCATTTTTACTCTATGTGGGTGCGGGGGGAGGGTTTGAATGTACAGGGTTACCTACAAAGAATGAGACTGTAAAGACGACCCAAAACTCTAAAAATATGACGATTTGAAGCTTGATTTTAAATTTTTGCACTCAATGGGGTGTTTTGATGGTTTACTAAATGACCAAGCACAGAGATATGCCAGTTTTGACCTACAAGGAACCCTGAATGCAAGAAAACGGAATAAAAAAATCTCTGAAGTCCTATCCTTTGTGGGTAACCCTGTATTTCTATGGGAGATGGTGTGTAAGGTTGTGTTTGTGTGTGTGTGTGTGAACAATGTTTGATTTTTAAACTGTGTTTGTCCAATTATTCAATTTAAAGAATTGACTCGGGGATACGGGGAAGGAGGGAGGGGGGTACCCATATCTAAACTGATCTGATCAACTTACAGGGGGAATCCAAATAAATGCAAATAATTTCAAATTGTGATTTCTAAAAATACGTTTTGTGGAAATCACCCCCCTTTTAGCGATGGGCAATAGCTAGATTCGTTTTACGGAAACTTTTAATATTTTTAGACTTTAAAAAGGTTTTATGACAATCTGAGAAGGGGCATGCGATTTAAGTAAGTCAGTAAGTAATTATTTATTTATGAAATATAACAAAAACATACAAAATAAAGTGTTTCAGGAGAAAATATTTTAAAACCTACAAAAATAGAGGTTGTGGGAATATTTCCCCCAATTCTAAAAAATAAAAAAAATAGAAATCAAAGGAAAAGGAAAGGAAAAGGAAAGGAAAAGGAAAGTTACATATATATTGATTACATTATATTTAATATAAACTGGTGGTGGATTATTATTATTTTTTGACGATGAACTAACAACTTTTAGAAATAAAACTGATAGATTTATTTAAAATAAGCTTTATAGGTTGTGAAAAAGATATAGGTTTTACACCAAAAGGGCATTTTTAAGCATCTTTTTAATTCGCGCCGATTTTTGACATCCTTTATGTTTGATAATATCTCTTTTTAATCTTTTTAATCTTTTCTTTGTAAAGTCGTCTTTGCGTTCTTCCATTCTTGTGTTAGAATTAAAACATTTGTTCTGCTGATAAAAATCCTCTACTAAATTCTGTTCAAAATTCGAAATAAGATTGATATTTCAAAGCTTAGAAAAGTGTTTTTATTTTCATACCATATTTTAGGGAAATTTTTAGGAGGAAGCAGTCCAATTTTAATAGATTTTATTCTAGGAATATAAAAATTATTTCTATTTCTAAGATTTGCGTTTTTGATATTTTTTGATAGTATGAAATCATTTTTAAATGTTGGTGGTAATTGGTCTCTTTTAAATTGAAATAGAAATTTTATAACATAAAATTCCTAATTTTCTTAATGGAAGTAGTATGTTCAAAGCCAAAAAACTTTTGCTGTGTTACTTATTCTAGGTTTTTTCCAATATTTTAGAAAATTTATTGATAAATCGAATTGGACGAAAACTAGATAAGTCGTCTTTTTTATATTTTTTTTATAAATAGGAATAGTTCTGGACATTTTCCAACAATTAAGGAATACACCTGTCTCAAGGCTTAATTTATTAAAGTATGATAAAGCAGGGGCTATTTCTGTAGATATGTTTTTAAGTAATTTTACTTAAACTCCATTTATATTCTCAGAGGTTTTCGAGTCTTTCTAATTCTTCCATTATTTCTACTGGATCAGTTGGAAAATAAGCAAAGGAATGCATGAAAAGAGGTGGAAGAAATTCTAAAAAATCTTTATCTACTTTAGGAATAATTTTTTATTTTTTTTTGTAAAGGAAAATGTTTTTCAAATTCCTGAAAATGTTTGATTACATTCTATTGTCGCCATTTCTGCAGTTTGAGATAAAAATACATTATTCCACTTTTCTTTTTCAAGCGCAGTTTTAAACGATTTTATGTTATTATCATTCATGTTCCTTTTGAGATTTTGAAAGAAATGTTCGTTGTGTTTTAAATCATGATTAATTGGTAGAAATATTGTATTATGGTCTGAAATCGATACGATATTTTGGAAATATTTGTATTTTTTTGGGTTAATATTAGATATAATATGGTCTAGAAGTGCGAGGTCGCGAAATCTAAAGGGAACAATATTGTTTTGCTTAAGAAGATCTATGTTAGTGTCTGAGAAAATATAGGATTTGCAATTCCTGTTATTGCAAATTTCTAAAAAAGATAATAATTCGTTAAAAATTTGTTCAAAGTGATTTGATGAATTATTGACAGTGAAATATTTGTTATTTGTATAAGATTCAATTAAAACTGAAACGTTTTCAAGTTGTATTTCTATTGCAATCAACTCAAAAGTGAAAGTATTTTGTCAAACTAAGCCAGGTATTAACTTTGGATTCAAGTTTTTCTTACAATAAATTGCAACACCTTCCCCTTTTGATGTTTATTGCGTATTAGTAAATAGTTCGAAATCTTTGATTAAGATTAAGTTAGGTATAGAGATCTCCCATATTTCTTGTACGTACACTGTTAGAAAAACCCGCTTACAATCAACAGTATTCAGTTCACGCACCAAGCCATGAAGATCCGTTGTAATATATCAACGATAATTCTGCTTGATATAAATTTACGGCCTGTACGCTAAATTCTAATTACATTCAATTGAATTCTACTTACTTCAATCATCAGAAATCGAAGCAAGCATAATCCTGCTTACTTTAATTACAGTGATCCGGCGTTCAGACACGTACCGGCACTCAATTCAATCAGAATACTACTTGGATTCTGCATTAACCAGAATTCTGCTTACTTCAATTAAAATTTGACTCTCTTCAAGTAAATTCTAAGAGAGATCAATAATGTATGTATTTAAAGTATCTTGAATAATACTGACATTGCTTTCTCTCAATTCTCATTTAAAAATTTGATGTGATTCTAATTTTACTTATATCAACTAGTGTTTAGGCTAATTCAAGTAAAATCATTCTGACCAGAAAACATCAAATTTCAAACGATATATCAATGAATGTCTTCTATATACTGTTTGTATTGGCCTGAAATATGATGATATTGAAAATTTACAAAATGGCATTTCTAACAGTGTATCAAGAAATATTTTCAATTCCTGAATTCTGCAGAAGTTACCTTTTTTAAAGGTGCAAATTTGCTATCCTATGTGAAAATATAAGGCATAAATGAACCAAAAACTATAGTTTTAAAACGATCGTTTTTGCCTTATATTTTCTTCTTGGTACAAGCAAACTTCTACAGAATAAAGTTTTCAAATTTCATCACTCTTTAACCTTTTGTGTGATTTGCCACGAACAAATTGGGCTTAATCAAATAAATTATCAAGTACATATGGGTGGCAACAGAGAAATGGAATAATTATACACGACGCCACAAGTGTCAATTATAACAAGGAAAACGAAATTTTCTCACATAAGTTTAGATGTTTTCCAAGATTAAATAATATAATGTAAAAAAATTAAAGAACACATAAAATTGCACTTATGTTACTGTAAGATAAGCACTTTATTTTAAAATTCTCAAATTCATTAATAATTTTGTCGGACACTAAAACTACAGGGTGTCCCAATAAACATGGGAATTCAGTGACTAATCCGATATTGTCTCTATAAACAATTCTTTAATTTAGATTACTGAGAAAGGTGTAATCTGTAAGAGTTTCGTCTGCTATGTTCACATTTTGTTTGTTTATGCTTTTATTGCAAACGGTTGTACTTAGTAAAACAAGAAAATTGCAGTATTCAAACAGAGTAAACTTGTCCGTCTTCACTGTTCATCTTGCGGAGACATTATAGACACATCTTTACAGTCTTTTACCCTTTTCATAAAATTAACTCTAGCAGACATAATAATATTATGGCTTTTGAAATTAGGAATTACAATGCTAATTCATAACAAAGATAACATCCAATTCGTTACTGAATTCCCATGTTTTTTGGAACACCCTGTAAGTTGACACTTGTGACGTAAGAATACTGCTGTACTGAGAGTTTACAAATACCACGTTGCCATCTATTGTACAAGAATTTAATTGGGCCTAATGTATGCTAGAGGAAAATATTCTAAATTAAAATTTTCTCAATACATCAATATGTTAGAATCTATCATTATATTGAATTTCTTATCCTTTACAAATATGTGAGCAAATTTCTTCAAATTCTTTAAATGTCGTCTTTTCAAAGAAATTAAAGGAAATCTACAAAAAAAGTTTGAGAACAAAGAGACATTACAGAAACCAATAACTGAATAAGATTACTTATTTTTGATGACAATAGTTAATTTCTATTTTCTCAACCGGTTCCTATACAACTAATTAGTTTACTGTAAAATTTTTACTACATTTTTCGACGTCGTTATTTAAAATCTATTTTAAAACCGATTCTCGAAATTATCCCTAAAAAGTGAACAATTTATTTAAACAAATTTAAACTACACCATTTATAAATGTATTTATATCTTTGTGTGTGAATAAATCTTTATAATAATTATAATTTATGAGGATTTCAAAGACAGACTTTGCGCTCTTGTTGAACAAATATACACCGTAAATAATTCTTAAATAATTTCTCCACAATACTACATTCTCAGTTCAACTACCATACATTGCCGGTCACTCCCTTGAAAAAGAAAAATTCAGGAAATCGATCAACAGAGAAAAATAGCTGCTCGAAGATCAAGCAGATAGAAATATTATTAGAAAGTTGAACGGAAGCGAGAAATATCCTGAAACCTTAGAAATTACTATTTTTACCAGAAATATAATCCATAAGGAAATCAAACCTAAAAATATAATTCATCAGTAAATCTATAATAAATACACATATTATATAACCAATAATTTCTATATCTGTGTGTGCTTGTAAATCCATTCAGTTTAACCCACAACATAGGGGTTTGCCGCCAATGTCCCACATCTTTACTGAATACTGAATATGGAACTGAAAACTAGTCTTCTAATTGATTTCAAACTAGTGGGCTCAGTTTATAAACTACCCTCGGCCATAGAACTCATCTCACTCATCCTACTCATCCTACTCATCCTACTCATCCTACTCATCCTACTCATCTCATCCTACTCATCCTGCTCATCCTACTCATCCTACTCATCCTACTCATCCTACTCATCCTACTCATCCTACTTATCCTACTCATCCTACTCATCCTACTCATCGTACTAATCCTACTCATCCTGCTCATCATTACTTATCCTACTAAATCAACTCATCCTATTCTGCTTATTTTACTTATTCTACAGACTATGAATCTTTAAATTTTTGAAAGTGCAGAACTATGATTTGCCGTTCAACTTTGAAAGTGCAGGACTATAATTGGCTGTTCAACTAAAAAAGCGAAAACTAAGATTGGCTGTTCAACTTAGAAAGTGCATACCTTTGCTTTGCTGTTCAACTCTGAGAGTGCAGGACTATGATTTGCTGTTCAACTCTAAAAGTGCAGAACTATGATAGACTTTCAACTTAAAATATGCAGAACTATGATTGGCTGTTCAACTAAAAATGCAGAACTAAGATTGACTGTTCAACTCTGAAAGGGCAGGACTATGATTGGCTGTTCAACTCTGAAAGTGCAGAACTATGATTGGCTGTTCAACTAAAAAAGCTCAGAACTATGATTTGCTGTTCAGTTCTGAAAAATATCCTAGTAGTGCTGTTTCTAAGTACTAGTGCCGCAGGAGTGTTGATAATTCACTCTTACTGTAATAGTATTTAATAATGGCACTATACATTCATCAATAGTATTTAATAGTGGCACTATATATTCATCAATAGTATTTAATAATGGCACTCTACATTCATCAATAGTATTTAATAATGGCACTATATATTCATCAATAGTGTTTAATAATGGCACTCTACATTCATCAATAGTATTTAATAATGGCACTATACATTCATCAATAGTATTTAATAATGGCACTATACATTCATCAATAGTATTTAATAATTCACTAAACATTCATCGGTAGTATTTAATAATGGCACTATACATTCATCGGTAGTATTTAATAATGGCACTATACATTCATCAATAGTATTTAATAATGGCACTATACATTCATCAATAGTATTTAATAATGGCACTATACATTCATCAATAGTATTTAATAATGGCACTATACATTCATCAATAGTATTTAATAATGCATTATACATTCATCAATAGTAGTTAATAATGGCACTATACATTAATCAATAGTATTTAATAATGGCACTATACATTCATCAATAGTATTTAATAATGGCACTATAAATTCATCAATAGTATTTAATAATGCACAATACATTCATCAATAGTATTTAATAATGCACTATACATTCATCAATAGTATTTAAAAATGGCACTATACATTCATCAATATTATATTTCATAAAGGCACTATACATTCATCAATAGTATTTAATAATGCACTATACATTCATCAATAGTATTTAATAATGGCACTTTACATTCATCAATAGTATTTAATAATGGCACTTTACATTCATCAATACTATTTAATAATGCACTAAACATTCATCGGTAGTATTTAATAATGCGCTATACATTCATCAATAGTATTTAATAACGCACTATACATTCATCAATATTATTTAATAATGCATTTTACATTCATCAATAGTATTTAATAATGCACTATACATTCATCAATATTATTTAATAATGCACTTTACATTCATCTTTAGTATTCTGTTAAACAGCATGGATACACAAAAACAGAGAAGTCAAAAGAAGTTGCCAATTAAAAAAGCTTCTACCTTCTTACTTGTAAACTTTTAATTAGAAAAATTCGTCTTTATTATATTGATATTATCGCCTACCTAGATCATTCAAAATTGGTTTTGTTTTTACAACAATTATTTAGTACAAAATTACCGAATAAAAAAATTTAAAAAATAAACTATTTTTAGTTAATAGTATTATGATTTGATATTGATAATCTTTTTCATATGTTCTTTGGTTTGCCATGGGAGGGAAACCTTTCTATTTTTAATATATTTAGGTTATATTACAAAAGCTTTAACGAACGTTGGGAAAGTTTTTTAAACCTGGAAATGCAAAAGTCTAACGGAGCTTACTTTTTTTCGCTAACATTTACTAAAGCTTAACGTTGTATAAGGTATTCAAGTGCAGTAATTTCATTACGTAACGGTACACTATGCCATAAAATTTCATAATGTGTAACGTAACATTTCAAACGTTAATACTTTTAATGAATCTAGAACAATCAAAACGTTGACATCTCTAGTGTAGAGTGTATTGTAAAGAGTGTAGAGTGTAAAGTTATAGAGTGTAGAGTGTAGTGTATAGAGTGTAGAGTGTAAAGTTGTAGAGTGTAGAGTGTAGAGTGTAGAGTGTAGAGTGTAGGGTGTAGAGTGTAGAGTGTAGAGTGTAGGGTGTAGAGTGTAGAGTGTAGAGTGTAGAGTGTAGAGTGTAGAGTGTAGATTGTAGAGCGTAGAGTAGTGTAGAGTGTAGAGTGTAGAGTGTAGAGTGTAGAGTGTAGAGTGTAGAGTGTAGAGTGTAGAGTGTAGAGTGTAGAGTGTAGAGTGTAGAGTGTGGAGTGTAGAGTTTAGACTGTAGACTGTAGACTGTAGAATGTAGACTGTAGACTGTAGACTGATGTGAGCATCGATCTCTTGACAATATTTATAAATAAAATCCACAAGAGTAGGCAGTTCAGGATATTTTCCTTTGTGTATGATTTCATATGAATCTAAAAAGTCAAGGAGTTTTTCCAAAACCCGTTTAGGTAATATATACTCTACAGAGTCTATAAACGGTTGACTCTGTCGATCTGAATTCTTTCTAGAAAGTGATAAAAGTCTTAAAATTTCTTCTGTAAAATCATGCAAATTCATAAATTTACTTTTTTGATTTACAAGAGCAGAAAAAGCTTCATGATTGGTTTCTGAAGAATCATGTTCAGTAAATTTGCGAATAATCTTTTAAGTGAGTCATGTGTATACCCTCTTACTGCACTCTTTACTCTAGGAGAAACTTTCTGAAATTCTGATTTAAGATCAATTCATATTTCAGCTTCAGTCATATCAAAACCCAAGTTTTTAGAAATCGAGTTTAATCCATTAAGCAGTTTGCGTATAGAAAAATTTTTATTTTTTGTAAAGCTAGGGATGTTTTGTAAAGGTAGGGATGTTTTGTAAAGGTAGGGATGTTTTGTAAAGGTAGGGATGTTTTGTAAAGGTAGGGATGTTTTGTAAAACTCTTTGTAATTTTGTGATTTTATCTAAGTCTATCTTTTTATTAGAAGATTTTAAACTATCGGGTGGAGCTAAGTCTTTATAATTTCTACATGTATTTAGCATTAAAAAGCGCTCAGAAACGATGTCATCAACTGTTTCTTTTTCAGTATCATACTTTTTAAACAAATCTTTCATGATTCTATCTAAATTTTCTCCACTAATCTTTTTCTTATCTAGTTCAGTTGTTAGTTCACCTAGGGTGTTCATTTTTCAAGTTTACAATCAAGGATTGTAGTATCCTGTTCTAACTGTTCCTTGTCAGAATCAGTATATAAATATTCCTTTCCTACGTGCTCATGTACTTTAGCCTGGAAAGAATCTAATGACTTAAAAGAGTGTGATGGATCTCTTTGACCTAGATTTGCTTTTGGACATTATTTAAAGTTTAATCTTTACTATTATTTTTGATTGTCCCTTTCTGTTCTATATGCTAAAGGCTACACAAAAGAATTGAGTCTTTGTAACAAACTCTGATTTTCTGATACCTATATTTTCCCACCTGATGGTGTAAACCTTTGATACTTCAAACTTAGATTTTTTCATCTAACAGAATTGATAGTTTGAAATAAGGTCTAGGGCATTTTAATACAGAGATATAGAGATTAGAAAATCATAAGTTTGTGACAAAGATTTGCAATTCCTTGTAAACTCAAGGTTAAACTCTCTCTTTCTACTCTAGACACTATTGTCAGAAAATCAAGACTATGCTTCAACAATGGTTTAACTAGATGTTGATATTTTTAAACCTTATTTATTAAATTTTATCTTTGTTTTTATTATAAATTTATTTAAATGTCTCTGTGTTCATCAAATTAAAAGATATTGTATGTGCTATGTATTCATATAAAATGTGGTATATATCGTTTGGCATTTAATATTATTTTTATATAAGTATTGATAAATATCGAAACGGCTGAACCAAATTAGTTTTAATATCACAAGTATGGGTGTTAAATTGATAAATGTATTCTTTAATTTATATCCATATTTGTATAGATATTGCTTCTTTAATTGAAATACAATCTTTTTGCAACCTCATTGTTTTTACATTTAGAATGAATTCAGGGCATTATATTGCGCTCAATTTTGATAAAGATATTAAAGTTAGATACAAATATAACAGTTACGGAAAGTTTTTTTCATTCAATTTTATTTAATAATATTTTCTTCAAATATATTTGACGTAAGCTTCAGTTCACGGCAAACCTTTGAACTAATCAATATTAAAATAATGATTGTTCTGTGTTAAATTATTCACTACTAATGGGCATACGTCCTGGTTATTGAATTTACTCAGGAATATGCTGAGAATATTTCAATATATTTCTTAGGAACTCTTGAGAAAATCTTGGGAATAGTTCCCAGGAACTTCCCAGGAATTGGTTCGGAAGAATTTTTCTCTGGAAATTCCCAAGAATTTCCACAAATTTTGACGACATTTTCTCTGGTTTTTTGGCAGAATTGGTTACAAGAAATTCCTTGGAATAGAGTTATAAGAATTTTACTCAGAATGGGTTACAAGAAATTTCTCGGACCTGGTTACGAGAAATTCCTAGGAATGAGTTACGAGAAATTCCTTGGAATAGCTGTTGACATTTTCACCGAATTTCCTGTGAAAGATTTCTGGGAATTTCCGCGGATTCCGAGGAAAGATTCCTGGGAATTTCCGCGGATTCCAAGGAAAAATTCCTGTGAATTTCCGCGGATTTTTTTTCAAAATTTTTACTTGGGGGAAGTATAAATAGTTATTAAGCAGGGTGTATTTAAAATATTCCGAATTATTTTAGTTCTTCCTGTAGTAGATTTTATTTTGTGTTTTAAGAAGCAAAATCTTAAAAGTCAAGAAAGTATTTTCAAGCAAGCGGATGAATCACTTTTTGAAAATGAGTCTTGCATTCTCAAAATTTAATCTTTTTTGATGAATTTTCGCAATTTTTTCATAACATTTTTATTTGTTTTTTTAAATTTCTGCATTTATATAGAAATTTTTGTGTTTTTTTGCATAATTTCCATTTTTTCGCCAAAACTTAGCATTTTTTCGCGAAATTTTTACATTATATATTTGCGAAATTTTTACATTATTTTTTTTGAAAATTTTCGCATTTTCTCACGAATTTAGGATTTTTTTCGCAAATAAGACTAAAAAAAATTTTTGCCAAAATGCTACAAAAAAATTTCGCGAAAAATGCTAAATTTTCGCGAAACGGTTTTGCTTTTCGGTGAAAACCCTACATGGGAAGCATCTCATATTCTATATACATATATATACTTTTATTGTGGGGGGGGGTGGGCTTTCCTTAGCCCTCTGTTACTATAACAGAACCAAAAAATACAATTTTAGTGTTTACACTGATACATTACTTTCCCTCCATTTAAAATATCTGTTTATATACTTTGCTAGTCTAAAATTGTTTGTTTGTGTCCAATAAACGTCATGACGGCTAAACCGATTTTTGTGTGGGACCTCATGTTTATGGATGATTAAAATTTCAAAAATTAGCATCAAACAAAATTCGATTTCCATAAAATTTTAAAAATCCGCAAATATTTGAATGATTTTTGTTGTACAATGTACACAAAGAGAAATTGTTCACAATTGAAAAAGAAGATGGCCTCGAAGCGCCCTGAAAGCCTAGTTAGGAAAAAAGTTATATTTACCAAAAATTTTATTTATAAATTATTTATTTTTAAATCAATATTGTTGAACTTTCTGTTTTGTTTCTTTTTTTTTTTATTATTTGTAAGACGAGAGCATAAAATTCTTGACTTTTCCTTCTTTATTCATTAAGGTTTAAAAAAAACTTTTTTGATGTCTGTCTGAAGGTCCAGGCCTACTTCCTAAAATAGACCTGTTTTACTTTCTAGATTTATACATTGAATACCGCTAAAAACTGTTAAATGATGATCCACAGCTTGTTAGATAGTTAAAATCTAGGAGAATAATGAACTTTTACCCTTTCCCTGCTGGGGTACTTGAAAACCAGGATACGCTGGGGGGGGGGAATTTGAACCCCCCTCTCTAAATCTATGTTTGATGTCCAATATTACAAATAACACATCATTGGAAAGCTCTTATACTCTTCTTTTAGAATCTGCAAAAAAAAATTGCAAATTTGCGAAAACTAATTTTTTGGCAAAATCCAGTTGAAAAAGTTAAAATGTTTGTGCAAAAAAATGTCCAGAAATTGATAAAATATACATTTTAAAAAATCCTTGACCATGCCATTTCAAATATGGAAAAAAATTTGTAAAATTTTAAATGACCTTATGTGTAATTAAGAAAAACTAAAAATATGCAATTTTCTTTTGACAGGTTGTTTTCAAATAATTTGCCAAAATTTCTATGCAAAACTTGTGCAATCTGTTTGTTTATATTGTAGGCTTTCCAAAAAAACTAAAACTTATCAAAATCTAACAACTGAAAGTGGGTCAAAACAAGCCGTNATCGACCCCCACCACTTCTCAATACACATACAGTTAAACAGCTTGTTTTTAATCTTTGTGACAGAAACAATCTCAAGGAATTTTTCTTAAAACATTTTTTTTTAAAGTGAATATTTGCAAATAATCTTTTTTCCATCTCATGATCTGAGTTCGTTTCCCTTATGTCCATTTGACAGCCCAAATTTTTTTTTAATAATCTTTTTTGTTTGTTTATTTTCTTGTGATTTTTTACAAAATTTATTTTAATTTTTTTATCGATTTTGATGGTTACTATATCGTTAGACCTGACAAGGGTTAATCCAGACCGAAATATATTTTCAATAAATGTGGAACTAACATCTACTTTTTTACTCTACAGAGGCTTGGTCCATCACCATCACCGAATCATTAAAGGAAAAAGTAGTCAATCAGGCAGTTAGTATAAAAGCCCGATTTTAGACCCACAGGGAGGCTTATGGCCTGATGAGTTTTTATCGAAAAGTCAGGAAATTTCAACAGTTTCAGACCAATACTTTTTGAGTTATATAATAAATTGACCCCCCCCCCAGCAGGAATAGGGTTATAAACTTGTTCTCTTTTAGCCAACGTTTGCATTAATTTTGCAATAAAATATGCACTACAACTAACAGTTCATTTATTCGTTCAACAAAAAAAAGTTGGAAGTTGCTGGAAAGCTAATGAGAAACTAAAATCACCAATATATTAGTTACAGCCAGTTTTTTTCTCAGGTTTTCCATTCACATAACTCATGAAGTAATAAAGCAAACTTTTGAAAACTTTTGAATAACACTTTAGTCGGGTTAGATGCTTTCCAAAACTAGCAAAATGGCATGTGAAAGGAAATATTTTACTTTTCCCGCTTTCTCTTTTTCTTCCTGTCTCTTCAATTGACATTCCTGGTATGACTTTGTGACTTCCTTGCTCCAAAAGGGCAAATTTATTCGGTTACATTATTGCAATAGAGCACATTTTTGTTCTTTGCAAGTATTGCAATATTGTAATATTGCATTATTGCAAAACAGAACATTTTTGTTCTTTGGTATTATTGCAATATTGTAATATTGCCTGATTGCAATAAAGAACATTTTTGTTCTTTGGTATTATTGCAATATTGTAATATTGCATTATTGCAATACAGAACATTTGTGTTCTTTGGTATTATTGCAATATTGTAATATTGCCTTATTGCAATACAGAACATTTTTGTTCTTTGGTATTATTGCAATATTGTAATATTGCATTATTGCAATACAACACATTTTTGTTCGTTTTTTCTTCAATAAGGGGAGTTATGATAAAAAAAAAATGAAAAAAGATGTTAGTTACATTCCCAAAGAATTTTGCCCAAGTGGCAACTTCCCAAATATGTAATTCCGACAACCGACAACTTCCAAAGCCTATCCTAGCCGCTTCGTTTGGCCCCTTCCTGCTCATAGCCGCGGTGCTCGGTCCCCTAGCACATCCTAGCTGCATCGCTCGGCCCCCATTGCAGCCTGTGGCGCCTCAAAGGGCCTAACCTAACTTTTGGAAAGTTGCCGCTTGGAAAATTGCACATTTGGGAAGTTGCCTCTTGGGAAATTGTCACTTGGGAAGTCGCCCTGGGGAAAATGCCTTTAGGAAAGTACCTAACACTTTAAAAAACATTTAAAATTTGAATCTTCTGTGCAGTTTACTTTGTTTAATGTGATATCAATGTACTGTGTTTGTACTTTATATCATTTGATCGCAAAGTTGTATTGTATAATTATATATATATTTATATATGGTTTGATGGCTGAGATTTGATATAGGATGATTACAAACTCAGTATAGGTTGGGTTGCTCTAGAGTAAAGATGTGACTGCAATCTGTTAAAACAAGTTTTAGTTTAGTGCTAAGAGAGATATATGTATATACAAAAACATTTCTAAAAGTTATTTACAATATATATTCATTCATACGTTTGTTTAACTTTTATATTGGAAATAATAATCATAAAAATAATATTGACATAAACTTAAAAAGAAAAAAATTAATACACTTTTTAATTCTACAATTAATTATCCTGCACTGAATCTTATTTTTAAAAATTGATTTATCATCAGAAATATTTTAAAACTTGCAAATTATTTAAATTGTCTAAATTTTTACAGATTGGGAATTTCTATGGCTGAGCAACCTGGAGAAGAAAGAAAAAATGTACCAGAAGAAAAACCACCATCAAGTGAAAACATTACATGGATGAGTAGAGCTTTTCATAGTATGGACGAAGCAAGTACTAGTATGGGTGGAGAAGGTACTAGTATGGGTGGAGATGGTACTAGTATGGGTGGAGATGCTACTAGTATTGGTGGAGATGGTAATAATATGGATGGAGATGGTACTAGTAGGGGTGGAGATGGTTCTAGTATGGGTGGAGATGGTACTAGTATTGGTGTAGATGGTACTAGTATTGATGGAGATGGTACTAGTATGGGTGTAGATGGTACTAGTATTGATGGAGATGGTACTAGTATGGGTGGAGATGGTACTAGGAGGGGTGGAGATGGTACTAGTATGGTTGGAGAAGGTACTAGTATGTGTGCAGTATGCGATGAGTCCATAGATAAACCTAGAGTTCATTACGGTGGAGTCTGCTGCTACAGCTGTAGAGCATTTTTCAGGTTATTTTATAATTCATCTTTTATTTTAGATTTATCTTTTTTGTGTGTTTGCTTTCAAACAAACATCTTTTACATTCATGAAGTTATTATTAAGTTAAACATTGGTAAATTTGGGTAGGGTTTCCATGTAATTACGTTACACGTAATTACATGTAATTACGCGTAACCAGGGGTCAATATAATTCCTTTTTCAATCCCATTTGGGATTGACAAATTTGAAAGAAATGGGGGCAAAGTCTTTTATTGGGGGCAATTTTTTTTAAATGATAATTTTAAAAAAAATTGGGGGCAATTGGGCAAATGTGTTAGTGGAATTTGAAAAAAAAAATTTAATTGGGGGCATTTTTATTAAAAATTGGGGGCATTTTTTTTTTAAACTGGGGGCAATGGGGGCCAATGTGTTAGTGGAATTTGAAAAACAAATTTTAATTGAAGGCATTTATTTTAAAAATTGGGGGCATTTTTTTCAAATTGGGGGCAATGGGGGCAAATGTGTTAGTGGAATTTGAAAAAAAAAATTTAACTGGGGGCATTTTTTTTAAAAATTGGGGGCATTTTTTTCAAAATTGGGGGCAAAAAATAATTTTGGGATCGAGAAAATCAGCTTTTTTGGGAATTATATTGACCCCTGCGCGTAACACTTTCTTTCACTTACGGAGGAGCATTACGCGAAATTATGGGCTAATTATGTATAGGGAAGAAAGTCTAGTTTTGCGTAACTAAGGCGTAATTACACGAAATTACGTAATACAAAACCATTTCGTAATTAGTAAAGTACATATTCATTCTCAGAAAATATGTGTAAGGATATATGCGATACAACCATGTCCAATCTGATTGGATAATTTAAATACTTTCAAATTGAATTAAAATTCGTTTATGGTGATGGACCAAACCTCTGTAGAGAAAAAAAGTAGATGTTAATTCCACATTTTATTGAAAATATATTTCGGAGGGGTTGACCCTTGTCAGCTCTAACGTACGTTCAAAATCGATGTTAAAAACCACGAGAAAATAAACAAACAAAATTGATTATTTAAAAACAAAAATTAAATGACTGTCAAATGGACATAAGGGAAACGAACTCAGATCATGAGATTGAAAAAGATAATTTGCAAATATTCACTGTTTAGAAAATGTTTTAAGACAAGTGTTATTCTTTGAGATTGTTTCTGTCGAATAAAGATTAAAAACCAAACTGGGTTATATGTATTGTATATAAAGTGGTGGTGGGGGTCGATCTATAATTAACGAACTTTTACGTAAATCAAGGGGGGCGGCTTGTCTAAGGAAGTGTATTTAAACCATTTTAAGAATTGGCAATAAAAAATACTCTTTTTTTCTTAAAAAATTCTGAATTACAGTTTACAAATAAATAAAAACTTTTATTTCTGTTCATGTCCAGGAAGGTTAAAATGTTCTCCTGTAGGCTGGTTTGTATGGAGGTTTCGCTAATTAGGCATAATTATTGCAACATTTCGCGGAAATTACTTTTGTAGAAATTACTCGAAATTACGGCGTAATTTTGGGAAATCGAATTATTGAAAATTCTTAATGTTCATCTTGAAAGATCTAGATTTTCAGATTACACATATTAAATTTTTACAACTTGACTTACAATTGTTAAATTAAACCCTACTGTTTTATAGACGAGCCACAAAGCGTGGAATAGATACTTACTGTATGCTTGGAGGCAATTGTAATATTAAACTTGAAGAGAGAAAACAGTGTGCTGTTTGCAGGTAATTATTTATGTAATTAGATTGTAACTACAACTTTTAATAATTATGGGGACTGTAAAAATTTAAAATAGCCCATAACTTTTTAGTGACAAAAGCTAAAGATCTAAAAACTTTATTTTTGAAAAGGCCTTGAAAAATGGATGTAGAAGCATGTGCAACACTTTGATATTTGTTTAAAACAAAACAAATATTTTCTTAAATTTTTCTTACCCTTTTTTTGCATTTTTTTCAAACCTCCCTAGCACCCAAACTATTAAAGTTATCGATATATTTTTTTTCAATGAGCTGGCCTTGAAAAATTGGGCTATATACATGCATTTCAACTCTGTTATCTATTCTATGGCCCTTTTGGGGGGGGGCGTGGCCCCCCCAGGCTACAAATAGATTCAGACCTCCCAGCCTTTATAGGGTTAAATGTTGAGTGACAAGCTGTAAATTAGGAGTGTAAGCTAGTGTGCTGTTGAAACTGAATGCAGATGACGTCACAGTTATTCATGACAATCACACATTATTTTAACATTTTAAATAATTTTCTTAGAAGTTCCTAAAAATCAATTTTCTTTAATAATAGCTTTGCATTAAAGTATTCATCAAATACAAGCTTTTCTTTAGATTTATAGGGAAAAGTCCAATATCCTTTTTCAAGGGTTCCATTGTAATTTAAGGATGCCTCTCTTTAAATTTACAGTAGGTCACTTAAAATTACGCTTAGGGATGTTAACTTTTACATTATTTGAAAAACAATCGTTTCGTTATGAGAATGACGACGAAAAATCGAAAACGAAATGATCGTTTTAAAAAACAATTGTTTTTCTAAATTTCGTCTTATAAAAATGGTCGTTTTCGAAAAAAAAATTACATGCAAGGGTCTTTGTTAGAGATAATTAACGAAGAGAGGAAACCGACCTGAAGTTCAACATGTACTAATCATTGAGTAGTTTTTAAGAAAATATCTGGAATTGTTTTAGTTCCCCCACCACTGTTTAACTTTATGTAAGACGACATCCAATAAAATTGCATGTAATTTTTTCCTTCAAAAACAATCGTTTTAAAAAAACTACCGCTTTTATAAAGTTTGCTGTTTTGTTAACGATCGTTAATGACAACCCTTTGTTAACTATCATTATCTATGACCCTTTGTTAACGATCGTTAACATAATTGTCAATAATTTTTTTTTCAAAAACGATCGTTTTTTAAAAAACAATGGTATACAAAACGGTCTGTTTTCTTAAAGTTCAAAACGATTGAAAAACGAAACAGAACCAATCGTTTTTAAAAACGATTAAACAACCTAATTTCGCTTACAGTCCCTTTAAATGTTTTCCAAATCGCTGATTAAATATTTATACTAGATCAGCTATTTAATCAATATAATTATAATTATTATATAATTTATCCTTGTCATGTTCAATTAAAAGATTTGCCTGATCACTGTTGATTTTTTACAAAAATGGTGTATTTCTCCTGAAAACATATGAACATTTTTCTAATTTAAACAAAATAAACCTAGAAAATCAAAAATATCTTCCACATTATTCATCAGATAGAGGTTTCAAGGGTACAATTGGTAAAATTGTGAATCAGGCATTACCATCTTTGCATGAAGGGTTACTTACAGTTAAGCTTACTGCCCCTGTTTAGGTATAGAAAATGCCAAAATGTTGGTATGAAGACTGGTCTTATCTTAAGTGATGAACAAAAAAAGGTATTACCATATATTTTAGAGTTTTTGGTGTTAGGTACTTTACCAGCACCAACTCACCCAGGCAAGTAATTTCGCCAATATTAGTTTCATAATTCCCCTGCAGTAACATTCTTAAATGAATTGAACAGCCATTATGTTTTAAAATATTGAAATAATCTTTACTTTAATCAACTAAATTATTAACAAATATACAAACATTGTAGATAATAAGAATTTTTGATTATCAATTTTCCAAGATATGATAAATTCATTAGAATCATGGTAAAAAACAGAAATTACTTTATTTTACTGCACGGGGAAAGTGTTAATAAAAGTTGTGACTGGGTAAATTAGTGGTTGGGGAAAGTACTGATTGGAAAATTGCCATTGGGAAGTTGCGTTTGGAAATTAACACATATAAGTATTTAATTTTCTTAAAGGGAGTGTTTGCGAAAATTGAAAGGGGGTCTAAGCTAACTTCGAAAAATATTCGATGGTGAGCACTATTAATCTTACTTCTATCTGTTGCTTCTGAAAGAAGAAAATTGTTAAAAACAACTCATACGAAAGAATGTATAGCATCCATACAAATTTGACTCAGATTGTAAAAAAATGAATTTACCAAACAAATAATTCAAATATTACATCCTATACTCATCAATTTTTTTCAATGCATTCATACACAGTTGATATATCATAATAAATTTTATTTATTTTTTATATGATGTAATTTAAACGACGATTAGATGGCCACCAGGTGTCTCTGCTCTTGATGTTTCTCATTCTGTGGTTCCACGAGGGAGAGAAACCAAGTGGACAAAAAGTTGTCGTTTTAAGTGCCTTGTATACAAAAAATTAAATATATTATGAGTACAAAAAAAATAGAAGTAAGATTAGTAGCAATCACTCTCGAACATTTTTCGATTTAAGCCAATACCTTCTTTTATTTTTCGCAAAAACTCCCTTTAAATACGTAAATTTCTCTTTTAATACTTCTAATCTATTGTAGGTCTAGTTCAAGAAAAAACTGAAAAGAATAGGTTCTGATACTTCTGTAGTTCCTATGTTCCATCACAGGCAAGATACTAATTTTTTGTTCATATGGATTGCATTATTAACCCAAGTAACAAATTTGCGGAAAATCTTTGGAAATTCACATGAATTTTTCCTGGGAATCCGCGAATCTGCGGAAATTCCCAGGAATCTTTCACAGGAAAATCCAGTGAAACTGTCAACAGCTATTCCGAGGAATTTCACGTAACCCATTCCGAGGAAATTCTCACAACTCTATCCAAGGAATTTCTTGTCACCAATTACAGGGAATTTCTTGCTACCAATTCTGCAGAAAAACCTGAGAAAAAGACGACAAAATTTGAGGAAATTCTTGGGTTTTTCAGAGAAAAGTTCTTCAGAACCAATTCCTGGGAATTTCCTGGGAACTATTCCCAAGATTTTCTCAAGAGTTCCTCAGGAATATCTTAAAATATTCTCAGCATATTCCTGAGTATATTCACTAACCAGGACGTAAACCCATTAGTAGTGAATAACTTAACAACTATATTGCCACTCCAACTTTTCAGAAGAATAACCAAGTCAGAATGTTATAGTCGTTTTTGATCTTACTGAAGTTGTCAAGTATTTTGTTTATTTAGACAACGGAATTGTCAAGAAAATAAAAATCATGAAAAAAAATTTCAAATTTTTTTTTTTAAAGATGGTTCTAAAGTAAATTATCATTTTTTATCAATAAGGATGCAAAGAAAAAAAGATTTAGGGTAATGCATAATAGAAGAGAACCTCAGAGACACCTATTGGAGAAAAACGGAACTTGAAATTATGTGATGAAGTCCTGAGAATTTCTGGAGAAATTCTTGGAAATTCTTGAGAAAAATTCTAAAAATTAAGTCTCTTATTTAATTCCCCTAAAAATCGGTAAACTTAATGACCAAGTACTAAGAACTTCTCAGGAATTTCCAGAGAAGTAATCAGGAAAAATTCTCAGAATTTTCCTATAAATTTCTCGAAACTAATTTTATCAATATATTCCCCTAAAAATCCGTAAACATGGTTACCAATTCCTAAGTATTTCTCAGGAATTTCCGGAGAAGTATTCAAGAGAAATTCTGAGGAATTTCAGGGGTGAAAAATTCTAAGAATTTCTCAGGAACTTCCCGTAACTGAGTCTCAAAACTATGATCCCACAAAAATCTCTCATCTTAGGAAACAATTCTGGGTGATTTCTCGAGAATTTCAGAGGAATCAGTTACAGGAAATTATTCTTGAGAAATTCCATGGAAATTCTTTAAAGATAGTCACCGCAGTTGGAGAATCTGGGGAAATTCCTAATTCGTGTTACTTGAGAAATTACTAAGACAATGATTAATAATAATATGACAATCATCAAACATTTTAAAGTTCAGGAAATTGATTAACAAATATGATTTTACTTGGTTAAGTACATCATTTAGCAGTATTTATTGCCGAAAATTAGTAATATTATTTTCTTATTAGAAATCTTATATTTATTAATATTTTATTTATTTATTGTTTCCTAGATCCCATATTCCATCCAAGATGAAAACAAATCTAAACTTGAAATCTGGCATAGCTGCCTTTTCTACTGATCTGGCTACTTATCGGTCAAACAACCCATCATCCAGTTCTCATTTTTCTCTCAAACAAAAATTGAAATCAATCCCAACAGTTCTCAGTTCAATACCTACACCAGTGATTTGCACCACCTCTTCTACAAAGAATAACAGAGATATAATGATTCAAAATAAAACATTTCAAATCAAATCAATGAGAA
Source organism: Eurytemora carolleeae (assembly GCF_000591075.1). NCBI lineage: Eukaryota > Metazoa > Arthropoda > Copepoda > Calanoida > Temoridae > Eurytemora > Eurytemora carolleeae. The sequence goes on along the minus strand of NW_019397492.1, from coordinate 11,753 downwards.
AAATGTTCCCCTCACAAGCCCTTCCATTCAATAAGGACCTCACACTCAATCAATCTGAGTCTTTGGTAAGAGCTTCAAGGAGATTTTTATTGGAAAAGGCTAAACGCCAAGATGTTTTTTTCAAGCTATTACCTCCACCTAAATTAGCAATACTTGCAAATCCATTTTCTGATGGGCTTCATCTTTCCCAAGAATCAGAGTCAAGATGGACTGGAAAATCCACAAGTGGAAGAATTCACAACAATTCTTCCGTAGAATGTTCTCCTAGCGCTTACCGGAAAACAACAACAGTTATTAGGACTCCTATTATCAACCCCACTATTCCTTCATCTACACTCACCTCTAAAGATTTATCCAACAGGTAAATTCAAAGCAATATTTTACATATAGTGATAACTTGAAAACTGTGGACTAGGAAGGCAAGATAAAAGCATTACCTCAGTGTATTTGATTTGACTGATCACTTATTTGGGTAATTTCAGGGTAAACTAAACAGCCTATTTGCAGTTGATTGGTATTAGCCAGAGAAAAAGCCGATTTTTTGTTAAGAATTTGAGCGCAAAGTTATGGTACCTTTGTCAGAAATAGTATATTAGAAGTTTTTCAGCAACAGTAGGCAGATAAATTTAAATTTATCATATTTTAATGTTATTATGTGTTAGCTATTATATACTAAAATATGAACACTTTTGATATTTGAGTAATTTGAAAAATTAGTAAAAAGTCCTTTTAAACAAATCAAATATATTTACTTAACATGTAATTAAATCATTTATCATTATTAAAATGGGTCATTTTACACTACACAATTGGTGTGTCTCATGTTCTTGGATTAAGGTCAGACCTTGAGTATAAAAATTGTTTTCCTATTCCAGAACTTTCTGGTTCTGACTGTAGTTACTTTATGAAATTGATTTTTATTGCTTGAGATAAATTTGCTAATATTAAAAAAATATTTTTTTTACACAACTATTGATGTGTGCAATATAAACCCCTATTTTAGTTCAAAAGCTTTCGCTGGAATATGCCAGAGTTGGAGAAGTAAATCAAGCTCTGATGAAGAAATGACTAAAGCTTACTCAGCAAATACACAAACGGTAGATTTGAGACATCCTGTCAAAATGGCGGAAGCTATTGATAATCAAGGGCTCCCAGATTCTCAGAATAATAAATCAACTGATACTGACACTTTATCCAATCCTGTTGTCAATCCAAATTTTGCAAGAGATATTGATAACCAGCCTTCCAAAGAATCTAATCTCTCACCAGAGGTTATTCGCAGTACAGTTATAGTGAATCCTTCACATATTCCAAATCTAACAGCAGAAGCCCTTGGAAATAATAATTCCAAAACAATTAATAGATCAGTTTATGGGAGGAAAAGAGAGGAATGGTTGGGAGGGTATTACGAAGAATATATGATGATAAACACCTCATTAGACGACAGCAAGCCAGAGGTATTTCCCAAAAATATGTGTTAATTGTAAAATGTTGTTTTTGACATATTTATTCAATTTGAAATCATGAAATTAAACGGGAAACCTATATTTAACTATTAAAGGTCCTGTAAGTCTAATTTCAAGTCACCCTCCTTTAGGTTTCCAATCGGAATTCCGTTGCGCGGAATTACGCGCAATGGTTGCTTCAGCTTGGGCTATTTCATTGCGCGCTATTGCGGTCTAATTGCAAAAAAGGAAGCAATTAAATATTCGCAGAATTGCGCGAAATTGCGTGCATCTAAAAATCAATAATTTTAACTGTTTGACTTACAAATTTATGCAGCAGATACAAGAATGGAATGAAATATCTCTGTTTATTTTAAAATAATCGAGGCCCGAGTGTCACTTGTTTCAACAGTATTCAAATTTTAAAGTTTCTTGTGGTTAAACTACTAATTAACAATTTAATATGTTACATTTTTCATTTGTTCACATTGGATAAACATTAAAATGGAATTTTTTTTGGTTAAAATTGTAAGGTTCGTTTAATCAAAATAGATATTTTGCTATAGTGAGAACCAGAAAACTATGGAACAGAAAGACAACATTATAGTGTATTTGATGTAGTTACAAGTCAAACTAAATTAATTAGTAACTTATCAATTCACTTATCCAGTTACATGGGTCTGCTTAATCTAAACTGTCGTCTTCCTATGCCAGAGTTTTCTGGTTATCATACTTCAAATGAATATTACAAAAGAAGTTTAAGTTCAACTTTCTTAGCATTTGACACTGAAATGTTAGTGAAGTTCAGTTTGTGGTATGCCACTAACAAAGTTTAAATTGAATTTTTTGTTGTTGAAAGAATTGCGCAATAATTAATTGCATTTATTGCGTGCCATAAGGTTTAAATTAAATTTTATAAAAAAATTGAAACACAAATGCAAGAAAGTAGAATGGAATTGCATGCAATTATTACGGAATTGCTCGCAATTGCGCGCAAGTAAAATCCACTTGTGTTGAAAACCCTACCCTCTATGCAAAGAGGGCAGTGTTTGATTTATAACAGTACTGATCAAGTATAAATTAGAAATGCATGACTTTGTTTATTTGGTGTTAAGTTAGATCCCCAGCACAACTTCCCCAGTCACAACTTCCCAGAGACATCTTCCCCAATAGCAATTTTCTCAAAAACCAATTTCCCCAACACTAACTTCCCAACACTAACTTCCCCAGTCACTAATTTCCCCAACAACAATTTCCCCATGCAGTAAAATATCAAATATTTCCGTTTTTAACATTACTTCAATGAACAAATGCACAATTTTAAAATAAAAAAATCGCAAATTTTTGAATGTGAAAAAATCAGTTGGATTAGATGAGTCGACAATGTTGGCAGTTTATACACTGTCCTCGAAGAAGAGAAATGTTCTGGTGGATCCCAAAAAGTATGATTCCAACCTACAATCAATGTCAAGGGACAACTCTAAATCATTCTGGAACTGTGGGGAGAAAAGGAAACATTCAAAATGTGTAACAACAGCCGTTGTGAAGTTAAGTTGCTGTTGGGGAAATTAATAATTTTACTTCATGGGGAAATTGGTGTTGGGGAAGTTGCTGTTGAGGAAATTAGTGACAGGGGAAGTTAGTGTTGGGGAAATTAGCGGTTGGGGAAGTTGCTGTTATGGGGAAATTAGTGACTGGGGAAGTTAGTGTTGGGGAAATTAGCGGCTGGGGAAGTTGCTTTTGGGGCAGTTGTGACTGGGGAAATTGTGTTGGGGAAGTTGCGCTGGGGAAATGACCTAACCTGTTTCTTATGTGTGGTTTCTCTTCAAAGGTGAGGGTCTGTCCTAGTATACGATTTTTGGACCCCCCCCAGGCCCCCCCCCCCCTCCTATCAATTTTGTACATGACCATTTATTTTTCAGCAAATTTATTATTATTTATTTTTTTGTTATTTAGGGTTAGGTTAAGATACTTTCTGGGCCGAGCGCTGCGGCTAGGATGGGCTAGGGGGCCGAGCGCTGCGGCTAGGATGGGCTAGGGGGCCGAGCGCTGCGGCCACGGGTTAGGTTAGTTAAGACACTTTCTGGGCCGAGCGCTGCGGCCACGGGTTAGGTTAAGTTAAGAAACTTCCTGTCACACCCATGTACAAAATTGATAGGAGGGGGGTTTTCCTGGGGGGGGGGGGTCCAAAAATCTTATACTAGGAAATTACCGAGGGTGATTTGCTCATCTTTTGCTTTTACCAAATGATGGAGAAATTCACAGAGGTTAAGACTTCTCAAGTCAAAAATTTGTCAATTACAAATTGAGCATTTCTATCTTTGCATAATATAGGTCACATATAAATATGGTTACTGCAGTTCCTTTATTAAAGGTTGAGAATTCTTTCCTGGATAAAGTTATTCAAAAATATATGTTGTATCATCATGAGAAGTTTAGAAGGGATCCATTCTCTGACAAGACTGCAAATCCAGGTACCATTTGAAAATCTCAGAATTTGTGGCAATTTATACATTTTGTTTTCTAGTGATGGGGAACAATCCTGTTCACACTCACCTAAATCTTGAACTTCAGGTATTAATTGTTATTTATAATTTTATCTCTTGGGCATAAGTCTCCTGATCTGAGAACTTTAGATTTGGATATCCTGAGATGAAAACTTCAGAATGGGATATCCTTAATTCCAATCTGTTAATTAATCTGTAGATTAATATCAAGAGGAAAACAAGCAATATTTAATCTGGAGATTAAGAAAAAGAGTGGATCAAGCATTAATCCTGACATACCCCATTATAAAGTTCCCAGCTCTGAATCCCAAGCTGAAAACTTTAGAATGGGATATCATTTATCCCGATGGGTTAATAAATCGGGAGATTAACAACAAGAGAGAAGAAGCATTATTTAATCTGAGCTGAAAACTTTAAAATGGAATATCCTTAATCCCGATCGGCAAATAAATCTGGAGATTAATATAAAGAAGAAAACAAGCATTATTTAATCTGGAGATAAAGAAAAAGAGTGGATCAAGCATTAATTCCGATATCCACCACTCAAAAGTTCCCAACTCTGGAGATTAAGAAAAAGAGTGCATCAAGCATTTATCCCGATATCTCCCATACAAAAGTTCCCAGCTCCGATCACTTAATCTGAATATTCAATATGGACACTTTTAACTTCTTGCTCTTTTTCTCCCTTTTTCACATCCCAACCAGATTTTGACCAATTAGAGTTCTCTCATAAAATTGCTCCTCTAAATTTCAAATTTTCCTGATTTTGATTGGCTGTTTGGGATTCTGCTTACGCCACTCAATTGGTTGAATTTTAAACACCTTTCAGGATACAAACTTAAGATTAAGTTAATCTTGAGATTAACCCTATCCCTGCTGGGGTACTTGAAAACCAGGATACGCTAGATCAAGCATTGCTCGCATCCACAGTTCTAAAGTTTTTAGCTCTAAAGCAATCTTGGGCAGGTCTTAACTCTGTAGTAATCAGTTTGGGACCCAAACTGTGATGGCAGTTTGTGTTTAGGGTCCAGGATCTTCACAAAGAAGTGTTGTTATGATGAAAATTCAAGATCAAGATCTGTCCAAAGGTAAACATTTTTAAATAGATTGAACCCTTTTTTATTTTGACCTTGAGAACAACAGTTATAAAGATGTTTATCTTACCAAATTTTCAAGGTCCCATCAGACCATGCATGGAAAGTTACGATTTTACAAGAACTATTAAATACAAGAAAGGAATAATTGAAGAATTCAACTGAGTAATAGTCAATGTCGCCTATTTGTGCATTATTTTGCATATTTTTTTTCTTTTGTAAAACTATATACATGTTTGAAATTTCTTTAAAAAATTAAACTACACCATTAATATATGTATGTATATTTTTGTTTCGCAACTGACAATGTTGCCCTAAAGTAAACCAGCTAATCTACCATGTAGTGTTCCGTTGGGATCGACTGTAAGCTCCTTTACTATCAGATCTCTTTATTATTGTAACCATCCCTGTTGAAGGTATCTAGCCAAGGAGTATCTAGCCAAAGGAGGTATCTTGCCAAAGGAGTATCCAGCAAAGGAGTATCCGGCCAAAGGAGTAACCCATCACTGAGTGCCAAATCTGTGTCTGTTGACTTTAGTTATTTATTCATTCATTTTGTTTCTCTTTAATATAAATGTTCAACTACTTTGTTCTATTATTGGTGTGTGACTTGAAGACTACTAGAGTATTGTTACCCGCCTTTGTGGGTATCCTTTCAAATATAACATTATGAATCAAACAGGATAATCTTCAAGTTTTATTTAGGCTCAGAACTTTAATCTGACAAAATAAACAAGTTTTAGAAAAAGCTTCAGATAATACAGTGAAAACCTTAATAACGAATACATCGGAAGAATTTATCAAATGTCGTCTTGACAATTTTTCAATGAGTTTTATACTACTATATTACGTAAATTTCAGTATTTGCGAAAATAAATAAATATACATGAATAAGCTGGAACAGTTTTAAAGAGTTCCATATAATCATTTAATTAAAAAACTAAATATCTGAAACATTCCATTATCAGAAAGTGAAGAATACGACATTTGATGAATTCTTTCGATGTATTCGTTATTAAGGGTTTTACTGTACAAAATGGCAAAATACATTCATCCATCAACTAAATCATAACAGGATGTTATCTAGGCATTAAAAAAACTGTAGTATGAAGATATCGATTAAATATAAGGTTAAATACAAAACATAAGATCAATACAATTCAATATAAAATAACAGTATATTTACCACATTAGTCCTTCCGACACTTGCACGATATATGAATATATTTAACTAGAATAAATCCTTCTCAAAAATACCGATAATACTAAGAAAAAACATGGAATTCCGCCCGTGAGCAGAGTAAACATTACACGTTGGCAAAAACTGGTTCTGCACTTCAGATTTCTTAGAAATACAAAACTTACGTTCAGGGGTGAATACTCGCCAATCAGGGATGCTTCCTAGACTTTTGATCGCAACATGAGCTCGCGAAACAATTTTAGTGTGTGAATAAATCTAAATAATTTAATAATTTAGTTTGCACCTCAGACAGTACTCTGGAAAACAGTGATTTTCAAGATCAGCATGAAGGAAATTTAACACAGCAAAATTACAATTTGATTTTTGTAAATTAATAACATTGTAATCAGGGTTGTTAATCATTTTTAAAAACAATCAATGATTCTTTATACTGTTTTGGTTTTCGTTTTTTCTTCCTTGTAAACAAAACGAAATTATTTTTTTTTCCAAAAATAAAAACGATTAATTTTTGTAGTTAACATTGTCACTGGTTAAATTGAAATTAAAAGACTCAGATATTTTGGAATACGTTTTGAACATTGGGGTTCCAACCCTACTAGACCTTTATACTGTGGAGGAAATCAAATTCTTAGGTATGTAATTATTTGATAATAGAATATCTTGAAAACTTTTAACTTTATGCAAAACGTTGCTTTTTTATTTTATCTGGAATTCGATTCTCACTATTTGCACAATTTCTAAATTAGTAAAACTCTTTATTGTTATTCAACCCTCTTATTAATTTTTCTCCTTCATTCATATTTGCACAAAACTTGTACTAAAATGTATAATTTTAGAATACCACAATCAATGTTTCTGGACAAGTTGGTCAAGGTTCAACTTGGGCTCTCAGGTTATGAGTGTCTTTATAAAGTGGTGTTGCTCTGAAGGAGATCTTGCTCCCTGGATAATGATTTTGTTTCATAAACAATTAACAGAAAGACATGTAGGCAAGTAATTTCTCTGTTAATAATTCTTTCATTTTGATATTTTCATCCCTAATTAAATCATTTTCAGCTTTCATGGTTGAAATTGAAGATGATTCTAGAATAACGGAAAGTGATTGTATCACGCTTCTCAGGTATACAATCTTTATCTTTGCATATCTATAAGTATGTTGACATTAATTATTTTATAAAAGTGTACCAAATTTTGAGAACAATAAAAATGCCAACTTCAAATTCAAAGCTAGAGTTGTTAATAGAAAAGGTATAACCACCCAAAAGCCTAGAACATTTAAAATTAACTTTATTTTTCAGGAGAAATGTAAAGTCAGCTGTATACCTTTATACAGCTTGGAATTACCTGCAAAATGCAGAGGACCAACATTTCTATTCCATGGGTAAAAAGAAATAACTTTAAAGGGAGTGTTTGCGAGAAATGAAAGGGGGTGTAACCCTTCAGTCCTCAATGAACCCGGAGCTAAGCTTGGATTGCAATTAGTCTGCCCTATACACAGGACAACATTTTAGCTCTTTTGTATATAGCTATAGGTTGGACGGAAAGTGGGGCGAATGATAAGTCACCAATGTGGAGAAATATTTGTCGTTTGAAAATGCCAACCCAGAAGACATGCTTTGGACACATGTTTTTAAGTGTGGAAAACCAAAGCCAGCCTTGCACCAAATCCTGGTTTAAATTCAAGCCAATATGCATGAACCACGGCTTAGAAGGATAAAATGATCGGTCTGGGCTTAAACTAGTCAGTCATCACCAAGATTCGGTTGTAATATCTGAGTGATTTAATTGAAATAAAATTGATTTTTTTTACAATCCGAGTGGAATATTGCAACTTTCTGAATTTGTATGGACGCTACATTCTTCAGTACAAGTCGTTTTTAACAATTTTCTCCTTATAGATTAGAAGTAAGACTAGTCAGTGGCGGATATAAGGGGGGTTATTGGGGTTATTTACCCCCCCCTAGAATCCTGGGGGTAAATACCCCCCCCTAGAATCCCGGGGGTAAATACCCCCCCCTAGAATCCTGGGGGTAAATACCCCCCCC
>NW_019397492.1:0-3315 GCF_000591075.1 Eurytemora carolleeae | reverse complement strand
ATTTAAAAAAGTAACATCTTTTTCCTCTTAGAGTAAAACTATTATTTTTTATATTACTGCCTTTTTTGTCAATGTTTGCCAGCAAACTTAATATAAAAAGTTTAGTTAAAATAAATAAATTCAGTTTTTAGTACAGATCTTTGTAGTTAATGTAAAATGAATGACTTTAATGAAGGGTATAAAACAAGGTGAAAGCTGAAAGGTATGTAATGAAGCCTTTATTAGATTGAGTTTGTAAATCCCAGAAATGAGTGGAAAATGCAAAGCAAACCCAATTAAAACCAATAATTTGATATACATCATGATATTTTTCTAGGGGGGGGTAAAAAAATTTCTAGGGGGGGGTAAAAAAAATTTCGGCGCGCTTCGCGCGCTAAACTAAAAATTTTTACCCCCCCCTACAGAATCCTTATATCCGCCCCTGAGACTAGTAGTGATTAAAAGCGATTATTTTTTGCCGTAAGCCTTTACCCCCTTTCATTGTTTGCAAACACTCCCTTTAATTATGCCTGACAGAGCTAGGGTTTCCAGCAGAATGGGAACAAATTTTGTTTCGCCAAAAATGAGTATTTTTTTACATTTCTTTTTTAGACATTAAATTGATTTATTTGTGAAAAAATGCAGAAATTTGCGGTACGGATATTGCGAAAATTTCGCAAAATTTGGTTCAGTCCTCAGAAAGGTTACTCAACTGTCGAAAGAAAATAGTAGAATTTTGTGCAAATTTATCGCCTGCACTTTTGATGCATGTGTATTATCTCTTTTTAAGTATTTTTCCGCACTTGGCACAATTAGATTAGAATTGTAATGCAGTTTTGTGTAATAAAATTTTAGGTATTGTATCTATGCATAATTTTGATTTTGAACTGATGTATTTTTTACATACTCTTTATTGAAGGAAAAGATGATTATAGCTTTGTGCTAAATGTTCCGCACCCACCATTAAAGCGATTCATTCAAGGAAATTCAAACTAATTATTCATTTTCATTTATTCTGAGCTGATCTAGATCTAGATATCCACAATTTTGGACACTTTTGAAGGTTACAGAAAATCTCTTTGATCTCTTTATTTTGGACATCCCTACTTTCTCTGTTTCCTCATTGGTAAAATGTAAAATTCCTTGGCTTTTGATTGGCTATTCGATTGCTGAACTTCAGAGGATATTGAATAAAGATTATCAAATAATTGAGATCAACGTTTGATCTCGATATCCACGATTTAATAATTTCCAGCTCTAGATTTTCTAGACATACCCAAATCACAAAGTAATATTGATAACTTTACCTTTCTAATAAAGATTATTGTTTGAATGGGTGTCCTTAGCAATTGGTTTAGAGGAGCGAAAGCGTACTCTCCTATTTGAGATTCTGGAAGGAAACAAAAACAAACCATTCCTAACTGATCAAAAGGTAATTGTTGTTCTTCTTTTTCAACACTTTTTTTTATAAAATAATTCAAAAAACAGTTTTCAATACCAAAGTTTAACCAAAAACAACAAAATTGTCTGTTAATGCTTATCACCCATTTAAAAGAGGAAAACTAAATGGGATAGAGAGTAAAAATACGCAAAAAATAAGATTTTTTAAAGCAGTTTTTTTTTCAAATAAGAGAAATTGTTGAGATTAGCCAATTCTCAGAAAGCTCACTATTTATATATATTGAAAACCGCATTTTGTAACATTTATTTCACTACAAGTTATCAAAATCTGACAACTGAAAGTGGGTCGAAACAAAGATTTAGTTTGTTTCAGGAAAAAAGCAGTCATTCGGCCGTGTGCCTGAGGACTCAGGCATTTAGTTTAAAAAACGTCTGCTTCTAGGACATTCTTATAAGAATACACGTTGATAATTAATCTAGAAAAACAAAGGATATTAACCCTATTCATGCGGAGAGGGGGGTCAAGTTGAACCCCCCCCCTGTTAGTTTTTTTTTACATAACTCATAAAGTGTTGGTCTGAGGCTATTGACATTTTCTAATTTTTCATAAATATCCAAAGCCCTCCCTTTAGGCCTATAACCGGGTTTTTTAAAAAAATGCTTGAGTCCTCAGGCACACTGCCTGAATGACTGCCTACGAAAAGTTTAACAAAGAGTTTAGCTTTTATCCTTTACACTAATATCTCTCAGAATAATTTCTAAACATTTGATTTTCAATAACTTAACATTCTTTTATAGAGTCGAGTGACAATATACTACATTACTTAGATGAGTTTTGTCCTGAGACTACCATTTAAATGCCATTCGTTCTAAATTATCCTGTGTAAACTTTGCAATTTCAAAAATAAAGCATATTGTTCCAGAAAAAGTGAAATTATATTATCATATCAAATCAAATCAAATCATATCAAATCAAATCAAATCAATTATTTCAGCGAAAACAGGCTTAGAATCTAATATTCTAGTAAAATATATAACGTGTACAAATAGAAAAAATTACGATCTGGACTCAATAAACTAGGGCTGTTTAAGCAAAACGAAATTTTTAAATTGATAAAAAAACGAAAAAAACGCATTTTAAGAATTTGAGGAGAAATTCACATACCACAAAGCGTTACAGTTTGCACACAAAATATATATAATACAATACATATATAACATTAAACCGGGCCTGGACCTGGTTTCATTGGTTAAAAAAGGGTTTTACTCAAGTTATTCTATTGGTGATAGAAATGGCGCAAGAGCCTAGCTTTAAGTTGGTTTGTAAGTTTTACAGTGTAAAGGATGTATTTTCATTGCCAATCTAAGATTCTTAGATCATGAATCTTTAAAGTTAAGGTTATGAGCACATGCAGAAAAAGTGGAACACAAGACGTTTTCCAACCTTCCAATGGTGTATCATTTGTCATACCTTAGGTGTCCCAAAAAACATGGGAATTCAGTGACGAATTCAATATCGCCTTTGTTATGAATTAGCATTGCAATTCCTAATTTCAAAAGCCATAATAGTATTATGTCTGCTAGAGTTTATTTTATAAAAAGGATAAAAGACTGTAAAGATGTGTCTATAATGTCTCCGCAAGATGAACAGTGAAGACGGACAAGTTTACTCTGTATACTGTAATTTTCTTGTTTTACTAAGTACAACCTTATGCAGTCAAAACATAAACAAACAAATTGTGAACATAGAAAACCAAACTCTTACAGATTACAACTTTCTCAGTAGGTATCACTATACTAAATCAAAGAATTATCCTCCTAATCTCAGGGATAAACTCATCCGAGCAAGAATTCCAGATCTTCCTAGAATGAGGCCAAAGAGGCTAATACCTGGTATGAAACCTTGTGGTTTAAATTGCCCAACTTGTCCCTACA
>NW_019397491.1:35510-64506 GCF_000591075.1 Eurytemora carolleeae | reverse complement strand
CACAGAAGTACAGGGTTATTCACAAACAATGAAACTTTAGAGACAGATTTTATTCGTTATTTTTGCTTCATTTTATAACTCGCATTGCCACTATAAGCTCATTTTTTATTCCTTGTACAATAATCGATTAGCATTTTTAACATTGCAATTTGTCGCAGATCGTGGATTGTGATATTTTTACGATTTCTAGTTCATGGTAAAAAATCTAATTATGTTTAGCCAACCCTGCAATATTCAATATATAATTAGAATAATGTTTATATTTTATAGAATGACGAATCAATATTGTGCAATTACATGTTTTGCAAGTGTTTATGAAAGCTTCTATAACAAAAGCTCCAAATTTCCAATGACACATTGAGGCCACTAAAATCAATGGAGAATTGTTGCAGGGTAGCAAAATAACTCAAATAAATAAAATTGGCCTAAATCTATGGATCAATTAACGTTACATGGGCATCTAATCTTATCGAATGTACAGGGCTGTCCACAAATGATGAGTGTGAAAAGACGACCTAAAAATTGAAATATGACAATCCCATGGTTAAATTAGGTCTTCTGCTTTAAATACAGTCCTTTAATGGCTCATTTAATGTTTTTGCAAAGAAATTAAAAATAAATGTTTAATTTCCGGAAGTATTGAATACTAGAAATTCAAGGCGCTTCGCCCCCTTCTTTCTAGCCTCTTCTAAATTAATTGTGAACATGTTCTCTTTGTGTACATCGTAAAACAAAATAAAAATAATTCGCGGATTTTCACACAAAATTTCGTGGATTTTCAAAATTTTTAAAAATTTAATGACGATCGAATTTTGATTGAGACAAATATTTAAAATTTCAATCATTCATAAACCTTCCCTGGGGTCCCTAGATGTCCCACAAAAAATTTGGGCCCGATCGGTTCAGCCGTTTTGACGTCTATTGGATACAAACAGACAGACAGACAGACAAACAAACAAACAAACAAACAGACAAGCCAAATTTATATATAGATTAGGAAACAGACAATGTAAATTCCGTACAATCGTCACTGAAGTCTCATTTAACTTTTCCATCAAGGGTTCCCGGATTTCGGAGTTTAGTCTTTTTCCATGAAAACATCGAAACCTGATATTCACTTTTTTCCAAACTGAATTAGAAGTAATATCAGTTGAAGTGTTGTATCATCGGCAAAAAGAATTGTAAAAAATTTCGATGCTTTAGGAAGGTCATTGATAAGAATTAGAAATAAAATTGGTCCTAATATCGACCCTTGTGGTACACCACAAGAGATTTCTTTAAGTTAAGAGTCAACACCCCTGATTGAAGTAAATTGTTTTCTTCCCTTTAAATAATTTTTGAACCATAAGTTAGAGGTCCCACGAAATCCATAGTGTTCAAGCTTGCTCAGTAGAATGTCAACATCACAGGTATCAAAAGCTTTAGTTAAATCTATAAAATTCCCAGAGTATATTCGGATACAGATTTATTTAGTGCGTTGTATATTTTATCTAAGAAATGAATTAAGGGTTGAGTAGTGTTGTGCTTGGCTCTGAAGCCATACTGATGTTCATAAAGTAGTTTAAATTTATTCAAATATTTCATAATTTGATTTGCTGCCACTTTTTCTAAAAGTTTTGAAAACGAAGAAAGCAAACTTATGGGCCTATAATTTGTAAAATTATCCGTTTCCCCAGCCTTGAAGATTGGGACTATTTTTTCAGTTTTAAGAGTGGTAGGAATAAACCCAGTTTTGAAAGATAAATCAAATAAATGACAAATAGGATTCATGATAATTGGTATGATAGACTTTAGCAAATTTGTTGAAATTTTGTCTGGTCCAGAACTGTTTTTACTTTTTAGTTTTTTTAAGAGCATCATTTATAATATCAGGGGTCGTATTTGCAAAAACAAAGTTTTCATCTGTTCCCCTTTGACAAAAAATCAGAAAATTGTTGCATAACACACACACAACACAGAGTACACAATGTACACACACAAAACAGAGTACACACATCAAAAAAAGTGTTTGTTGAACTTATACAACACAACACCATAACATATCCCTGCAAACACAAGACGTAGTTTCTAATTTAACTGCTTATACCACCTTTTAATCGCACTTGTATACTAAAAACGAAAATATCTTAATACATAATTACAGAGAAAAAGAAAATTGTCAAATTTTAAATTTAATTTTTAATGCCTTTTCCATTTTCGAGCTACTCCTAGGAACTTTGGGTTGCCAAGTCAAATTGTAAATTGTTGTCATCTTCAAGAGAGTCTAGAAGGAACATTAACATTATATCTAAAATTAACAATGATTGATATTTAGGACAGGACAACATGATCAAATTATTATTTATTTTTTCCCTTCAAATCACAGAAAATGCATATTGGATGGATTAGATTAATGTTTCGATTGACATTTAATTTAATTGTACAACCTAATTGTTACATGCATTATCAATTGTACAAGATTTGCGAAACATTTGTGCAAAACATAAATAAAACAGAGATCACTAAATATTACAATTTCAAATTTAAAAAATGCAAAATACTAAAATTGGCAACATAACTTCGAGCCTGAACGATCTACACTAGTTAGTAATAATATCTGACAAAATATCAGTTAAAAATAGTAAAACAGACATGACACTTAACATCTTGTTAATTTGGTAACAGTGAACATTAATTAAAATAACTGAATTGAAAGCTCAGTATTTAAGGGTTTATCAAAAGAATGGTAAAAATGTCTTAAAATCATTTAACGATTTAAACAATGCAAACAGTCGGACTAAAACAACTTTGATATCTCGCGCACAAGAATAGCGATTGTAAGCGCGACAATGGCGCCAAGGGTAGCTCGGATAATCTGCTCGTTTTTCGTTATCAGGGGTTGAGGTGGTGGAGGAGGTGGGTCTTCAGGTAGTCCCAACATCTAGATAGATAGATATAAATATAAAAAATCTATTACTTATATCTGAAAAAAGGTTAATGTGACGAGATCGGATTTAATGAAAAGCAGAACTAAGCATGGCCACTTAAATACTTTAGACCAGTGTATTTAGGGGGTTTTCAGGTCCAAACGGGTGTTGGGAATGAAAAATGGAAAAATTCCTTAATGCGTCCCGAGTGAACGCCCCTGTGAGTGCTTTTTTTGCTTACCACGTTTACAATTTTATGTACAATGTCTTCCTATGTACATGAACCGGTCAGTAATAAGATATTTTTTTCGAGTTTTACTTTTTACCTTCCTCGCCATTCGTTGCTCCTTCAACGTTGTTTCCTTCAGCTTCTTAGTTAATTCCTTTACCTCAACCTGTTGGATATAAAACAGTGTAACTAAGAACTTCGGAGAAATGGAAAGACTTGATAAAATGTCGTCTTAGGAATCTTTCAATTGGTTTTATACTGTAAGACATAAATCACAGTAATTGTAAAAATAAAATTAAATATGCGAGAACAGTAGGTTAAGAAAACGACATTTAATAAATTCGTAAGGTGTCCCTGAAGTTGTGGATTAGACTGTAGGTATTTCTTGAAAAATCATGCCCCCACTTGGACCCCCCCCCCCTCATGGTTTGAGTAATTTTTTTCTCTCACTTTATTGAGGAAAATAAAGTATTTGTAGGAAAATAATTATGATATACAAGATTTTCCTTATATACTACTGGATTTCAACGCGAGGATGTAAAAATGTATTTTTTTCTGACATGATATCAACAGTCAACACTGACGGACATGTTGTCTTTATCTATCTAGTAAGGCCAGACTATTATATAATTAAATTAAATAGTAGCAATATAATAAATGAACAAAAACAGTATAATAAATTAAATAAAAACAAGAAGTTAAGAAAAAGGCTGAAATGGAATTGGAGGAGGAGGAGTAGATTTGAAAGAAGTGTTTGCAGTAATCAACAATTAATTTAGTTAAGAATATTATCAATTTTAACACTTAGAGAGCTGTCTAGAATATACCTGGGCTAATCTATTGTGGGGATAGATCCGAAGAACTTTCTCCATCATTGCTGAAATAAAATAAAGATTAACCAAATTTCAATGTTTTTTACGCTATTTGATAGGCAGTGTCTTTACTTTCTGACGTACGCATTAAAAAATAAATAAAATTAGAAAGTTGATACTACAATGTTAAAACTATTATTTTTAATAATAAGTAAAAACTGATAGGTCTTAGGGGTTTTTAGAAGAGCCCTAATAGTGCACAACTTTTAAATAGGTTTTTATGTTAAATCATGTTGTAAAAAATGATAGCTTCAAAATCAAATAGAATCAGGCTGTTGAGGATGTGCTACTATTTAGTATCCATCCTCCAAACTTAAATAATTTACTCAAACTTAAATAATTTACTATCTCAAGAATGAAGTGAGGTCTTAAAGCTTGTACTTAAGGTTTCCAAAATTTTCGTTCGCATTTCGTGAACTTTTTCGCTTTCGCGAAAAATCAAGCAAAAAATGCAAAAAGAAACGAAATTTCGCAAAAAATCTTGTTAAAAAAAAATTCCGCGAAAACCAAAAGTGTAACAGTTAATTGCGCAAAAAAACTGTGGAATTCTCAGCTTTGAGTTCTCAGCATTAGAAGTTTTATTTTATCATTATTAATAATTTCTAATCCGTATTTTTTCGCGAAATTTTCGCATTTGATTTTGGCGAAATTTTCATTTTTCTCCGCAAAATTTTCGCTTTTCTTATTTCGTGAAAGTTTTGTGTTTTTCCGCGAAACAGATTAAAGCGAAATTTAGGCGAACGAAATGCGAAAAAATTGTATAATTCGTAAGAAATTTCGAACGTTTTGTTCCTAGATTCGAAAAAAATATCCGAAAGTTCGAAATGCTCTAGGTTACTTCGATATTACGAAAAAAATGTTCGAATTTCTTGTAACAGTGTAACACTGTGACAAGTACTAAAACCACCTAAAGATTCCTTAACATTTCCCAGAGCTTTGTGGATCTTTCCTTTCCTAAAGATGGCTTTTTCATTCCTAACTTCAATACGAAGAACCTAAAATATTTCAATCAAAATAAATAGATAAAAATCAAATACAAACATAAACTTAAAGAGATGTTAAAAATATAAGAATACTAAATATATGTAAAACCAGTGCATAAGATCAAATTCATTTTAGTGCAGATCCTGATACATATCCGTCCGGATCCAGGCCCTGTAGAGTTACCGCCTTTTTCAACAAATGAAAATTTTGTCAGCAATTTTTATTCTTTTTATACTTCTTTTTATACTAAACCATTCAAAATTTGGAAATTTCTATTTATCTCTTATGTGTAGAGATTTGATCTTTAAAAAGATTTTTTTTTTCCTTTCTAGCAGGCTTTGGTGGATATTTTATTTCGTGGATCTTGTATCAGAGCTGGGAACTTTTGAATGGCGGATATCGGGATTAAGGCTTGATACACTCTTTTTCATAATCTCGAGATTAAATAATGCTTGTTCTTCTCTTGTTATTAATCTCCAGATTAATTGAACGATCGGGATTAAGGATATCCATTCTAAAGTTTTCAGCTCAGGAAGCCTAAATATGCTGAGATATGTGCTGTAGTGAAAAATCCTTGAAAAATGTACATTTTTAAAGCAAGTTTGAGATGGCTATTGGAAGAGTAGGGTGTTAAAATACTGACAAACAGTTTAAGTGATTTACCATCAATAAAATAATAATTTGATAAATATATTTGAATAAAAACACTAACTAACCTGATTTACAGTGACTAATGCTGAATCCCAAGCCTTCAATTTCATTTGTGCCTGAAATTTATAAAAAAAAAAAGTCAGTTATGATTTATTACAAATAATTCTTCTCTAGCAATAAACAAACCTTTAAAGGGAGTGTTTTCTAAAAAATTATAGAAAAATTAGGATAAATCATCACTAAATTATGGATCTTGTTAACAATTTTCAGAGGTTGATAATACAATTCCCCTTTGGAATTTTCGAAGGTCTGTAGAGTGTTTCAAACGAATTCTCCTTGTAGATAGATTCATAATTCATGTTTTGAACTCTTTCTTAAACTTTCCATATCTAAAGTTATTACAGCTTAGACCAAAAGTGTGCCTTATTCTTCTACCATTATTAAATAAAAGGGTGAACATCTTACAAACAAATTGAGTTATTTAAAAGCATAACAGGCAGGTTATCAACGTTTCCACAAGAGAGGTGGTTCAACTACTTCTTTCTATTCATTAGATCTAGGTTATTCAGATATATGGATTAACCAAAATTAAGTGTTTGACGTGGAGAATACCTCAGACAGCTTGAGCAAAACTTCAATTCTTGGTTCTGCCATTTCTGTAAAATCAGAAGGCCAGATATCCTTGTCTACTGGGACCTGAAATATTTCTACAACCTTACCTTCAATAATCATCTCAGACTAAGTTTTAACAAAAAATGTACTGTTTCTGTTTTCTAACCTAAATGTTTTAATAGAAATTGTACTGTTATTGTTCTAAATGTTTTGATAGAAAAGGTGCTGTTTCTGTTTTTATTGTCTAAATGTTTTGAAAGAAGTTGTGCTGTTTCTGTTTAATGTTCCAAATGTTTGGATAAAAAACAGTTCTGTCTCTGTTTTCTGTTCTTAATGTTTTGATAGAAATTGTGCTTTTTCTGTTTTATATCCTGAAATGATAACCAGTAACAGTTGCAAAAAAATTGTAATATACAGATAAAGCAGGCGGCGATACCAGAAAAAGAATAAATATGAGTAAGAAGAAAGTGTGAAGATTTAGGAATAAAGAAAATGACCTTAGATTTAATTCAAATCTTTCTTATAGATGAGTCCAGTATGTCCAACATTTCGAGTCTTGCTGTTTAAGCTATCAGATTTTAGAAAACTCTGTTTTGTAAGTTAGTAAAAATGGTTTATAATCAATATTTGGACAGTCAAGTTTCGGCGTCAACTGTTTTTATGATTCATATTCTTTGTAAACTGGTTGTTATTATTATTCAGAAGGATAATGCAGAATTTTAAAATACTGCATCTGCATATTTTTGGAAGTTAATTCAATATTAAACCTTTCAATAATTAAAAACTTATTTATTTTTTTAAGTATCTCTAATTGTTGCCAATTGTAACTTTCTTTAAAAAAAGCCAAATTTGATCTGTTATTCTAATTTCTAAGACTTTGCATTGTGTTAATAACAGATATTTGATACCTTAATAATCTGTTATTCTTATTTCCAAGACTTTGCATTGTGTTAGTAACAGAAAATTGATACCTTAATAATCTGTTATTCTTATTTTTAAAACTTCGCGTTCTGTTACTAACAGAAATTTGATGCTTTAATAATCTATTTTTCTTATTTCTAAGAATTTGTATTGTGTTCATAACAGAAATTTGACACCTTAAAAATCTGTTATTCTTATTTCTTAGACTTTGCATTGTGTTAGTAACAGAAACTATTTCTTTCAGAAAGCGATAATAGATCTTTTATGTCTTAATTTTATATTATTAATCATTGACATTGTTGTTTTAGAAAGTTAAGAAAGTTTAAACAGTTTAATATGTGCTTCAAATTTAAAAAGAAATATTTCAAAAATTTTATTTGTTGACCCGAGGATTTCTATATTTTCATTTTTCTTGATGAATATCTAATATTCAACCATTGGTTTTCTGCTTGGGTAATGAATAATTAATTACCCACAGTTTTTTTGTGTAATAATATCTTTCTGTCTAATTCTAACCTGTGTGATTAGAAGAATGACTTATTGGTTCCAATATGTTGTTTTATAACTGTAACTGTACTTGGAGAAACTGGTAAGTAATGTTGCAAGGTAGCTTGGAAAATCAGGATTCCCGTAGCAAGCATAACAATCGGGAAAATTCACAGAAGTTCTGGCAGTTGTTGATAAGATTTAGTTGATATTGATCTTTTTTTAGCAACATTCAGAAAATGAGGTGGCTGAGGTTAAACCCAGTATTGATCTCGAGATATCCTTGAACATAATTTAGATAATCCAGTAGCAGTAGTTCAGTGATCTTGATCTTCTTTGGGCAAATGTCAAACATCCATCAGGTTTAAAACAGGCTTTGTAGATCTTGATCTTTGTTTCACATTTAGAAAATCAAGTATATCTAGTGCAGGCTAGTTAATCTTGATCTTATTTTAATAAGATCAAGCAGTTGTTGTTGATCTTTGTAGGTCATGATTAAGAATTTCCAAAAGCTTTAGTATGTGTCGGACAAGTTAATGTTAATGTCCATTTTCTAAGAAAATTCAATCACTGTAGTGCAGTTATAATTGATCTTGATCTTCTATGGGCAAGATATGGAAAATCCAGTGGCTGAAAGGCAGACATAGTTGATCTAGGATCCACTATGGAGACTTATAAAATCTAGTAGCTTTAGTCCAATAAGAGTTAGTCTTGATCTTGCTTTGGGAAGATTTAGAAAATCCAGTAGCTATAGATAAAGTATGGTTGATCTTGATCTTTCTTAATAAAGATAAGAAAATGTGCGTGGGTGTAGTGCAGGCAGAGTTGATCTCAATCTTCTTTGGGTGATATTTAGCAAATCCAGCAGTTTCATCATCTTCCCTATATAAGATTCTAAAATCCAGTAGTTTAAGATGACCTTGATATTTTTTTTTAACATGATGATGTGGAAAATCCATTAGCTGTAGATGATCTTGATCTTCTTTGAATAATAATAAGCAGGAAACTACCTAAGGGGAATACAAAAAAAGTGTAACAAAACATTATACTGGGTCTCATGATATTTCCAACATACGGCCTGACCCATGTCGTATATACCAGTATACGATCCTAACAGGTTCTATACCCAGAGGCTCAGATCTCATTATCTCAAGGGGGTGCAGATGGGTCAGGTTTCTCGTTTTTTCTAAGGCCACTTAGATGAAAAATGATGCTCTTTAACTAAAACAAATAAATAAATCACCAGTTCCTTTTTCAGGAAAGTGCAGGATTTTTTGATGCATGAAACTAGTTTGAAGCACTATATTTTGGTCCAAGCTGTGGCCCTCCAACTTAAAACATGCTTACCTGGCACATATTATTTAAAGTTTTAACTCTGTCCTCTATAATTCTCTGAGATGCTGGAGGAAGTAGAAACCGGTCAAAGTTTAACTGAAAATAAAGAATATCTATCTCTAACAGTCTCTTTCTCCTTAAATATTTACTTCTCCAGATTTTTCAAGATTTAACTGAAAATGTATAGCTACTATCTCTAATAGTCTCTTTCTCCTTCAATATTTACCTCTCCAGATTTTCAAGATTAACTGAACATGTATAGCTACTATCTCTAATAGTCTCTTTCTCAATAATCATTTTTTTTCTTCAAATATTTCATGTTATTAATAAAATATTTATTATTTATCTCTATAAGTCTGATTATCTAGTTTTTCTAATATTTCAAGGTTAGGTAAAATACTTAAGTTTCAATCTCTGTTAGTCTCTTTTTTCAGTTATCATCTATTTCTTCTTATCTTTTAGGTTACACCAAAATAAATGTAATACTTCTATCTTGAAAGTTTCTTTCATCATGGTTATCTATTTTTTTTAATATTTCAAGTTTTAATTATTTCTCCAGATTTTTCAGGATTTGCCTGAACATACATAGTTTCTATCTCTGTTCGTCCCTTTCTCAATTATTATTTTATTCCATCTGATATTTAAAGGATTAACTGAAAATATATAGTTTATTTCTATATTAACCTCTTTCACCATGATCTTCCATTTCTCATCTAATTATTAATTTTATTCTTCTGATATTTATGGGTTTTACTATATTTTACTCCTGTTAGTTTTTTTAAGCGATAATTTATTTTTTCTTTGTTATTTTAATTTTTAACTAAGTAAATAGTTTATCCCAAATAGATTCTATGCAATAAATGGCAACGTTGATTTTGTACACTCTCAGTATAGCTGTATTCTGACGTCACATTGTAGTACAGCATCAAGTGTCAATTCAGTTTTTGTGTCCGACAAAATTATTAATAATTGTGATAATTTTAGAATAAAGTGCTTAACTTCCAGAAAAATAAGTGTGGAATTTTATGTGTTCTTTATTGTCTGTTTTAACACTTTTTTATTTAATCTTGTAAATAATGTCAACTAATGTGAGAAAATTTCGTTTTCCTCGTTAAATTTGACACTTGTGACGTCGTGTATGTATATTTGGTCCATTTTTCTGTTGATAGGGGAAAATATATTTGAGTCGAGAGAGAGAGGGGGGGGGGGGCTTGGTTTGTGATTTACCTAATGATAGGGGAAAATATATTTGAGTCGAGAGAGAGAGAGAGGGGGGGGGGGCTTGGTTTGTGATTTACCTAATGATAGGGGAAAATATATTTGAGTCGAGAGAGAGAGGGGGGGGGGGGCTTGGTTTGTGATTTACCTAATGATAAGGGAAAATATATTTGAGTCGAGAGAGAGAGAGAGGGGGGGGGGGCTTGGTTTGTGATTTACCTAATGATAAGGGAAAATATATTTGAGACAAATTAGTTGGTTTGAAGTTTAAGATAAATTGAGAAAATACGTAATGAATTAAGTATTAAAAATCTTACTTGATAAATTGATTATTATTTTTCTAGGTGGTTCCATAATTTTAAAATAAAATGAATCACAAGCACTGTTTTTAATATAATTAATAATTAATTTAGATTCTCACCTCTAACTCTTGATCATCGAGGTTTTCATCATAAAGAAACTCAGCAGCTTTTCTGATTTAATAAATTACAATACAATAAAATGTTTTGAGAAAAAATAAATAACTTAAAATAATTTTTAACGAGATTCAATAATTACACCAGCTACTAACCCAAATCTTACAATATTTTGACCTTTGATATTTTAAATAATGAGAATACAGATTGAGTAAAAAACCAGAGAAACACGATGTTTTGGACAAAATTTTCAAACAAATTTTTTTTTAATTAAAATAAATTATTTAAAAATTTGTTATGAAAATGTTTTTTCTATTGTTAGAACTGTTATGACTTCAAAAATGCCACTATTTGGCTTACATTTTTTGTTATATCTTATTCAATTTTTGATTTTTTAAAATGAAATTTTGGAAAACTATAGAAATTGGTTTAGTAGATTTTTGTTTATATTCCAAAAACATTTTTTTATCACATTTTAATTTAATTACATCTTAACTCAGAACAAAAAAAAATTATAAAATTTTTTTCAAAAAAATCGATTATCCCTGTTTTTCACTCACACAGAATCAAATCAAATAGGCAAAGTTTAAACCATCAAAGGTTATCACTGTTAACTTGAAAAGATTCAAATGTTTAGAGATCGGAACTGTCTTTTGGAGCGTCGTTAATCCTAACCGCTTGATCTCAATATCCAATGTTGACACTTTTAAATTTGAGGATAAATGCTTGATCTGTCAATCTGCAGATTATGACCCCCAAGGGATATCGAAATGGAATTACATTAATTACCAGATCTGTTTAAGATGGAGATCAATTCACAACACAAAAAAAAACTTTTAAAACAAAGATAGTTACTATGCTTTACTTAAGTTCTTATAAACTGAAGCAACTGCTTAACAGTGTCAAAATGGCAACAAAAAAGTAATTTAATGAGGCAAAATCAAATTCAAGGCGTTGCGAAACTTGAAAGTAGACCCAGTCTTGAAAATTGATGCAAATTTTCGTAGCAATTTCTTAATACCTGTAACACTGAATAGCTTGACTATAATCCCCTCTATTAAACCAGTAGTTTCCTCGTAACCTCTTCTCATTTCCAATTCTATAAATTATTATTATTATTATTATTAAACCAGTAGTTTCCTCGTACCCTCTTTTCATTTCCAATTCTATAAATTCTGTAAATCCTGAGTTTGAGCGCAAATTCAACGTTCAAAACTCCTACTTTGGGGGTGGATACGTTTTCGGAATTGGTTTTTTTAATTAGATGGTTAGAAATATATTTCTCAAAAGAAATTAGTCAATAAATCAATGCTAAAATCGATTATTTTGTTTTCATTATTATATTGGATTTCTTATT
Source organism: Eurytemora carolleeae (assembly GCF_000591075.1). Classification (NCBI taxonomy): domain Eukaryota; kingdom Metazoa; phylum Arthropoda; class Copepoda; order Calanoida; family Temoridae; genus Eurytemora; species Eurytemora carolleeae. The sequence goes on along the minus strand of NW_019397491.1, from coordinate 52,519 downwards.
TTCTTCGAATTTATTCGCAGATTTCTTCAAATTCTTCAAAAAACGTCTTTTCAATAATAATTCTAGAAATTCTGCAGAAAATCTTTGTGAATAATGAGAAACCAGAATAATGAGAAAATAGAAACTAGTAATTGAACAAGATTAATGATAAGATTAATTTTTATTTCCTCAACATGTTCCTATACATGACGTCTGTAGTCTATATTAGAACTTTTTCTACATTTTATGTCGTCGTTACTTATTAATTTTAAAAAACTAATTCTGAAAACGTATCTAACCCCAAAGAGAAAAAACAAGGGAAAATAATGAATTTTAGATGGAAAATTAAGAATATCTCATTCATTTATAGGTTTCAGTCTTAAGGGCACCGTTGTGAATCATAAATGTCACTAAATGGAGGCCGCACTAATCAGACTTAACACAGGTCTATCTGGGTCAGAATTAACACAGGTCTATCTGAGTCAGCATTAACACAGGTCTATCTTGGTCAGCATTAACACTGGTCTATCTGGGTCAGAATTTACAGTTCTATCTGGGTCAGAATTAACACAGGTCTATCTGGGTCAGAATTTACACAAGTCTATCTTAGTGAGCATTAACACTGGTCTATCTGGAGATTACTTACACTGGTCTGTCTGGATCAGGAAGGTCCCGGATGGGTCCAAGGTCCCTGGCACTGATGAGCTCCACCTCTAGATAAAGTTTGTGGTTTCCAGGAACCCTATCTCCGTCCCCTTGTTCTCCATAACAGAACGCACTCTCACTCTAGATATATCACACTTGTATAATTTCTACTTTCTGTAATTTATAGAGAACCTTTCGACAAATAACTTGTCTTCTGCTCCGGTCCCCCTTAAAATATTACTTTGCCCCAACCTATGTTATAAATCTGTAAATTAAGCCACACATTTTCGGCGCTTTTAAGACAATGAAGGGACAGAGAAATTATCTTTATTTAATAAACCCCTAGTTTCAAAGATGTAAAACTGTCTCATAACTTTGTATTAGTGTGTTTGTCACAGAATTTAATGAATTTGCTTAACTAACTACCGCCGGTTCAAATCCTTCATCACCGATTCAAAGTTAAAGAATCGTGAGGATTTGAATCTATGATTCAGGATTTGAATCTATGATTCAGGATTTGAATCTATGATTCAGGATTTGAATCTATGATTTAGGATTTGAATCTATGATTCAGGATTTGAATCTATGATTCAGGATTTGAATCTATAATTCAGGATTTTAATCTATGATTCAGGATTTGAATCTATGATTCAGGATTTGAATCTTTGATTCAGGATTTGAATTGGCAGGCGGCAGTAGGTAATTTAACTAATGAGAGATTTTTATCAAGATTCAGCATAAAAATTAAAAAGACAATTTTTTTTTATTCCGTAAATTTTTAACAAGGTTCGGGTCTATTTTTAAAACTAATTAACCTCAATCCTGCACGTTTCTCCAACTCTCATCAATGGAAGAATAAGATCGAGAGCTTGGACAAGTTCAAACTCTCCAACATTCATCTCTAACTCCTCATCTAATAATTACTTAATTATAATAATAATAATAAATTCATTTATTGATGTACATATTTTCCATAAGAGCCCCGTTGAAACCTAAATTTATAACATAAAAATCATAATAATTTATATCATTTTAATTAAAGGGGAGGGGGCGGCAAGGTAGGGGGAGGGGAGTTGCAGTTATTTATAAGAGTGAGAGTTTCAGAGAAGAAAAAAAGTTGAGCCTGCCAAATATTCATTGTGAACCAAAACATTCACATTAGTCAAATACCACCAAACCAAGCGTTATCAAGTTAAAAATATCAAACCCCGTTCTATCTGATAAAAAAAACTAAAATTAAAGCTAAGTAAGCTCACACAACTAAACTTGATATGTTCAATGAAACCAAATAATAATAATTACCTTTAATACAATCTCCGTCCTCGTACAAGAATTCCTTTAGATGAATCCGAACCCGTATAGATTTATCAGGTTTATCTCCTGTTCCTTCTATTAGAATCTTCTTCCTAAATCACAAGTAGTAATAAAATAGAGTTATAAAGAATAGAGTATAGGTAGTTATAAAGAATAGAGTATACGTGTACTTGAGTACAAGCGGTATCAGGTAGATGTAGATGTTTATAAACATTTCTCACATTAGAGGCCCTATATGTCCCATATGAAGTTAATACATGTAGTACTCTGTAAAAGAAAGCAAGCGAATCATATGTATTTTCTTAGTCTTCTACTGACTCAGTGACATCAACGCCGGAATACTAATTAAAATGTACACATAACAGTGTGACCGGACGCGAAGGGGAGAGAGTTCCAGATAGCCCAGGCAGGAAAAGGGGATAAGGGGTGGGGTGGTGGGTGTTGACGAGTCTATCTTTCTCTTTTAGTGGTAATAACTAGCTGAAGTTCCCAAAGTTGCCCGTGTAAATTCAAAAAAAATAATTTTGAAAAAAAATAAAAATTTTGAAAAACTATTTAAAAATAATGTTTGGTTTTTGAAAAAATTTATTTAAACCAGAAATTCAAGGCACTTCGCGCCCTTCTTTCTAGCCTTAGAGGGCGCTTCGCGCCCATCTTCTAAATTAATTGTGAACATGTTCTCTTTGTGTACATCGTAAAACAAAACAAAAATAATTCGCGGATTTTCACAAAAAATTTCGTGGATTTTCAAAATTTTCAAAAATTTAATGATAATCGAATTTTGATAGAGACAAATATTTGAAATTTTGATCATTCATAAACCTTCCCTGTGGTCACGTGATGTCACACAAAAAATTTGGGCCCGATCGATTCAGCCGTTTTGACGTTTATTGGATACAAACAAACAGACAGACAAACAGAAAGACAAGCCAAATTTATATATAGATTTTATTAAGCCTATGCTACCCCCAGGGCACCCATGGGTTCCCTTTAAAAATATTTATATATAAGATAATAATCGTAATTAAGGAGTATATTTTATCACTTTTGGTCAGACATATGTATTAAGGGTACTGTTGTAAATCGGGTTTGCTTCTCTTCAAATAGAATGGCACTTGAAATTCCATCTACAGTCGCTTTAAGGACTACCCATACCTGTTTAAATATGAATATCTGTGGCGTTTTAAAAATTATAAATAAAAAGGTATAATTATACAAGATGACGAAAATAAGCAACAACAAAAAAACAAGTGAACAGCTGCAGGATTAGAAAAATAATTTTCGTATAGTCGTCTCTGAAGTCTCAACTTAAGTGGGTCACCCTGTACCTCCCTCTATTCAGATTTCTCACAAATATATCTATAAAATACCTTAATCTCCCGGAGCCTAGGATATCCTCCCACTCTCCGACAATACCAGAGGTTTCATGTATCTCCTCCTTAGCTTCGTTGGGAGTATCCTGGGAACATTATGTGAGAAAAGTCATTTCTATAAATTGAGTTTTAATATTAGCCGAACACAATGGAAGATAAACAAACAAGAAGAATATGGAGACCAAGAAATATAAAATTGTCAAAGTATTTCATTATTTATAGAATATACAGTGAAACTCTTAATAACGAATACATCGAAAGAATTCATCAAATGTCGTAATTTACACTTTCTGATAATGGAATGTTGCAGATATTTAGTTTTTTTAATTAATTGATTATATGGAACTCTTTAAAACTATTTCTGCATATTCATGGCTATTAATCTATTTTCGCAAATACTGAGATTTATGTAAAATAGTATAAAACCCATTGAAAAATTGACAAGACGACATTTGACAAATTCTTTCTATGTATGGCTTATTTAGGGTTCAACTGTAGTAAAAATAATATTAAAAAAAAAAAATTAATAAAAATATACATTTAACACGGAATAACTAATAAAAATAAACAGAAATTCGGCCTCATGAGTAAAATGTTTGATAACTTTTAATAAAATCCCTCTATAATACTTGAATACTTACAACAAAACAATCTTATTATTTATATTAATTTCCACACTAATTACTTTGAAATTTCTCGACTTATAAGAAATAGTAATTTTAATCTTAATTTTAATTTTATCTTATTCAAAGGGTAGAGAAGATGTAAAAAATAATCTAAAATAGCCCTTAACTTTTTTTTTAAGCCATAGATCTTTAATCAACATTTTTGAAGAGCCCATAATAAATGAATAGAAGAACATGTGGCACAACTTATTATCTGTTAAACAAATTTTTTGGTTTTTACTCTTCGGCCTTTTGGCCTTATTTTAAAACCTCCGTAGGACCCTAACAATTAAAGTTAGGGCTCTAATTATTTATTAATGGGCTGGCCTTGACAAATTAAGCAATGAACATTGAATATGTATTGTACTCTAAACCTTTACTTTAAAGTCTTAATCTCCTAGGGGGGGGGGGGGGGGCGGCACCATTTACCCATTGTACACATAAAGTATAGGGTTAACAACGCGCAATAATTTTTTACAAACTCAGAAACAGTAGAATTTTGCGAAAATCCTTCACAAAACCCCTTAATTCTCATTCCAATCCAACCTTAGCCTCTGATACACCAGTTTTCTTAGGAGACTCCGTTAGCTCCGGCATCTCGGAGTAGTCGTCGTCGTCCAGGATATCCTCCGGGAACTCCGTCTCTCCCTCCATCATGTCGATATTCGACACTCCGGACATTTTTTCTGCAAAATAGGATTTCAAACATAATAAATTCATAACTTCGACTCGTCAGAGAATTGGAGGATTACAAAAAATGCAAGTCCTCGAAAATACAAAAATCCTCGAAGAATATTATCAGCTGGTTTTAGGCTCTTCTTCTTTCTTGGTGGTAATGGAGGCAGTTGCGCTGACAAGGTTCATCTTGTGCATGTTGGACTTGACAATGTTCGCCATAATGTACTGCGCCTGCTTTAGACCATCCTGTCTTCCTGTAATTGTTATAAAAACATCCCTGAAAAAGTTCAAGATTAATGAAACATTTTATACCCTCCCTCCCACAGTGGTATATTTTAGGGGGTCAGGGTGGGGGGACTAGTTTAATTCATAATATTCTTAAAATGCTTATGCCTTGTGGTTCATGATGAGATAGGACAAAACATAAAATAGATGTAAATCTTTTCATTTACAAACATTGTATTAAGTGGCTTGCATTGGATTTAAAATGATTTAAAATACTTTTTGGTCATTCAATTTTCAAAATTCAGAAGTTTCATATCATATCACCTTAAAATACTTTCTAAATGAATGGATTTCAAAAAGTTAAAATCTTGTATTTAATCCTTTATATAGAAGACAAGACTACTAAATCAAAAGATATAGATTAAAACAAAAGCAAGAGTAATTTATTATGATACTTCGCTCAATTAAGTAGTTTTCTAAAAAATTGAATTTTTAACAATTTAACAAAGCTTACTTGGATCCCATATCTGGTTTCTTGATCATTAACCTAGTTTTTGTATCCTCAGCAATAGATTCAATAACCTTCCCCGCCATACCAACCACGTACTCAAGCATTCCACGAGGAATTTTCACCTAAAATATTCAGCAAATGGATAGATTCGTTTCTTTTAGCTCTGGGTTCCTAGATTTGGTTAGGGTATGCTAACCAAACCTATTGAGGGCCGACTCGGTGCCAGTTCGGTGCCGAGCCTTAGGAGCCTAAACTATTGCTCTGAGAGCAAACTTTATAAAAGCAAAGTTGTAGCCCTAGGTCATACCTGTGTGCATGAAAAATTTCAATCCTGTAGGTTTATAAACATAAAGCCATAGTTAAAACATTTTCATTTTGAAGGTCATTTTAGATCATTAGATGTCGTTAAGAGGTCATTAGAGGGTAAAACGCTAGATTCGTTGCTGCTAGTTTATTTCTTGGGATCCTAGCTTTTGTTACAATACGTAAAGCCAAAGTTGAAACATTTTCTATTTGTTGAGGTCATTAGAGGTCATTAAAATTCAATACAATTATATTTTAGGAAATGAACACTAATTAGGCGAGCAGCCAAAAAATTGAAAGATTTTAACCAAAATTGAAGACAGGGACTCCCTCCCACCCTTATCAAACAGGACATCTCCTCCATACCCTTTATTTTAATATTTGGTATTTAAAATACCCATAGAATCTAGCTAACCTGACTGGAGAGTATCTCAGGACCTCCTTTTACAAAAATCTCGTAATTAAATGATTCTCCCCAAGCTCCTTGATCCGGGATAGCGTACTGCAACTTCCGTTGTACCTACAATACATGTACTGTACAGTGTACATCGTTACGTACACATAGATTCCCTCAACAATTTTGAGTCACTGTTTAATTATTCTTTTAAAATGTCGGCGTAACTTCAAGTGGTTTATGCCCAATTTACAACGATAACCTTAATAGGGAAGATATCGTAGTTTTTCTAACTTAAAAGTATAACATTGAAAAAAATTCTTCATTCTCTAACAGAGCAAAGCCTTATAATGTAAAGTTAGTTATTCCGGAGGTGTACGCATTTTTTGTACTTTAGTGTACTGTCTCTTGGGTGTGAAATAAACAAAAGAGTAGAGGCGTCACAGCCTGACATGGGATCAATCTTTCACATAAAAATCGATGAAATATTCTGTTCATAAGAAATTATTACATAAATAATTAAAATTATCAAAATGTAATGATTTTATCTCTAGCAACATCCGTTAGTAATTAATTCTTTAAAAAAACTAAGTTATTCAAATGTAAATCTTTTAGCTTGCTTGTAGTACTGGGATCAATCATATGCTACACTAAGGAAAATCATAGGAGAACTTCTGCATTTTTTAAAATCCTCTAAAAATAAGACATTACTGAGCAGAAGTATATTCTCCCGTGTACCCACCTCCTCGGATACAAAAAGAAAAATTAAGGCAGTAAAAGTTATTTTCTCTGGACGGAATTTGTAAACAAGAATAGATGCATCACTCACAGCATCAGTGTTCGTTTAGTATCCGAGTTGGTTAAAAGAATTAAATTTTGATAATTCACATAATAGTTTCAAGAATATTTCATTGATTTTTTATGTCAGACTTCGACATCCGTCTTGTGTTTAAATTACCACCCCGAGACAGTACACTGCAGTACAAAAGATGCGTACACCTCTGAAATAACTTTCTTTGCATTATAACCTTGCATTGATGGATCTATTCTTGTTTACAAACACAGCTCAGAGAGAACTGGTTTCAATATGTTCGCAGAGAATATACAACAGCAATTAACGTTCCTTGTTTTTTTACCTTGTCAATGAGTATAAATCCACAAGTCACTATTATAGAAAACACACAATTAAAATAAATCAATTTTTCAGTTCATAAATGAAGATATCTCCTTATCAGGCAAAAGTTTAAAAGGTTTCAAAATTGCAAACATTGATATATATATAATTCATACTATAGGACAAAGCTTTTAAGGGTACTGTTGTGAATCGGGCATTGTCATCTTTGCATAAAGGGTCACTTGAAATTACACTTACAGTCCCTTTAAATGACTCCTTAAATCCCAAGTGAAAAATTTACCTTTTCTTCCCATGTTTCCGTAGTAGTAGCGCTAGCCTCTGGACATTCATACAGGGTGTCGTTAATCAAGGGTAAAGCGAGTTCAACCTTCACCCTGTGTCCGTGAATATAATGCTCCCGCTGCGTCACAACCATATCAACTGCGTCATAATCGTCGAAGTCGACGAATCCATATTTACGCTTTGGACCATCCTTGTCGGGTATTCTAAAAACAAGAATATCTCTTTCAGGGTATTTAATATTTAGAATTCAGATGTTTTTTTTTCCTGAGGGGGGGGGGTAGGGATGAACAACCACCGCTGGCAAGTTTATCCCTCTTTAGACACATTTTATCCATCCAATTTCTCCCCATTTTACTGATAAAATCAATTAAATATGTTGCAATCAAATTCAAAAAGACTCCAATTCCCCCTTAGGTCCCCCCCCCCCCATCCTATTTACACTTACTGTAAATACCTGAATTCACTAATACGATTAACTAATCCGGAATTTGGGGGAAACCCCCCCCCCCCCTCACTTCTCTATCCCTAGCTGTTTACCTCAGTGCTTTAGTAACGAATCCGAACTCTGAGAAGTAAGCCCCTGATTCCCCCTAGCTACTCCTAACTGTACCTGAGAGCTCTAGTAACGAATCCAACCTCTGAGAAGTAAGCCCCCCTTCCCCCTTGCTACCCCTATCTGTATCTGAGTGCTCTAATAACGAATCCGAACTCTGAGAAGTAAGCCCCTGATTCCCCCTAGCTACTCCTAACTGTACCTGAGAGCTCTAGTAACGAATCCAAACTCTGAGAAGTAAGCATGTAACTCCGGGTCATCAATACCGTCCTCTAATCCACCAACATACACTGTCTTCGTCTGATGAGAGAACTCTAAAATAAGAATCTTAATATTATCAAACGTAAAGTTTTAAAACATATTAAAAATTTAAACATTTTGTGGACATCCAAGGACATTTCTTCCCCCTTATCCCAAACATTGATAATTTTAAAATCTATTGTAGCATTGTGCACTGTGCAGGTTAGAACTTAAAAAAAAGAATAAGCTTGTTTACATTCTACTCTGATGTATGAGGACAGCTCTAGACCTAGTTTTAATGTAAACAAACAACATTTAGTAAACAACAGGGGGGCTGGATCTTAACTACCTCTCCGTGTGTACACTTGGGATAGTTTACTGATAAAGGATCTTAAGAGATTGTGGCCTATTCATACAGTACAAAAATCAAATATGCAGTACGCTTTCGGAGGACAAGTGTATGGGCAGGTATTGAATCTTGAATTTTACTCATTTTTCTCAGAACAGTTTATAAACGATGAAATATTGCTCTGTAAAAGACTGTGAATCATCTTCCTGTGAAAATGGAATCCTGCACACGATAAAGGAGTAGTGGATTTTAATAATTACATGAAAAACGAATACGAGTACTGTAATATACAGATTGACCTTTGGAAGTGAAGTACATGGCCTGTACAATAAGTAAAGGATTAGCGTACATCATCAATCTATATACTTTAACCTCGTTGGTAAACAATCATTCATCAGGTCAGTCCCTCCTGCCCTGCTCAGGAATACCAAGCCTAACAATCTTTGTTATTGTTCCTGATCTATCCTAACACGTCACAGTAAGATGTGAACAAATCCTATCCCACTCTCCTTAGTTCTATTCTTTAATTTTTATGATTTTATTAGTGTTATTATCATCACTCAATCATTCAATGTATTAGAGGCTCCGTAGAAGTATTTAACTGCTTATTTACCTATTCTAGGTCTGGTCATATCTATCCGTATCCGCTTATTTACCCATTCTAGGTCTGGTCATATCTATCCGTATCCGCTTATTTACATATTATAGGTCTGGTCATTTCTATCCGTATCCGCTTATTTACCTATTCTAGGTCTGGTCATATCTATCCGTATCCGCTTATTTACCTATTCTAGGTCTGGTCATATCTATCCGTATCCGCTTTCCCTTGATATAATGTTTTGTTATATTCATGATTTTTCGTACAACGCCGTAATCTGCAAAATCTACGAATCCAAACCTGAACAGAAAATTCATAAAAATTAAAAGGGAAATTGTATGCATCAATGTATCACTTGAAAAAAAGTTAAATGTCTTGTTATTTTAAATAAATATCGTCAAAACAAGCTCTCAAGTTGGGTAAATAATTAAAAGTGAATTACATTGAGTTTCTCAAAATTAGTTCAGAGTCCGAACTAATTTCAACCAAACTATTTCAAACCAGCTTGACCGATTTTATTTTAAACTCTCTTCAAATTAACTCTCTTGTGAGCTCGTAGGTCCAGATTATTGGATCTAATCCCTGTATTTACCTCTTTTTTTCTCCAGTATCTTTATCCGTTAATCTGCAGGCTCTTACAACCCGACCAAATCCTAGTCAATAAGAATAATCAATTCAATATGGTGATGTGAAAACTAAAAGGGCAAATTCATGCAAAAGAGAATTTTACAGAAGAAAAACAGGTTATAATTTCTTTTAACTCCTTTCCATTCTTTTAGAAGTAGAGAATGTCTCAGAAATCATGTTTAATCCGCTTCGTTTTCACACCAATTCGCATATGCATGCAAGGTCCTTACCTGCAAAATACTGTTCCAAATCATCCTCAGAAATATTATCCCGCAAAGCACCTGAACATAAAAATAAATTGTTTCCGTTCTTTGATAAATAAAACGCCATAAATATCGGTCTAAAAAAAGAATAGAAAGAACATATCAATTAACTCTGGAATTTTTAACCATTATATTTTCATTTAAACGAGTGGTGTTTAACGAACAAACAAAAAAAACTCATTTAGACAACATGATTTTTTATTAATAAAATACTCACCAATAAAAATACTGCGTTTCCCTTCACAAGCCTTGTCTAGTGTTGTATCGAATTCTGTATTGGTTTGCTTGTATCGAGGTTTGTCAGGGGTTGCACGTTTAGGTTGCACCTTGGCTCCACAGATCTCAAAGGGAGCCTTGTCCAGGGCAGCCTCCGTCATGAACGAGGACGCAAAGGTGACGAAACCGAAGCCTCGAGAGGTTCCAGTAGCCGCATCTCTCATAACCTGGGGATAAAATATAATTTGAAGAAAGAGAAGACATATCTTTGTAAAAAAAAGGTGGTCAGCTATTTTTTTTAACGGCCAATTTCAGACACCAACAAATCTCTAGTGAAGTAATATAAGGGTCGCAATTATCGTTGAAGCACATACAGGGTTACCCGCAAAAGCTGCACTGCTTTTAGCTGCACACTTGTTTAAATTTTTGCGAGACCAATTTAAACATGTTATAGACAGAATTAAACCTTTAGATCGTCATATGTAAACAGTTTCAGGTCGTTATTAAAGTCTCGTCCTTTGTGGGTAAACCTGTATAAGGTATATACCCCTAGATATTTTGATTCAAAATTCAAGACTATTGTTTTTTCCCCCCGTTTTTCCATCATGCTGAAAAGATGCTTCAGTTGAAGTAAAAATAAAAATAAAAATGCTTCACCTTACAATCAATGATTGTACCGAATTGTGAAAATACTTTCTTTAAATCCTTCTCCGTCGTATCTTCAGATATACCTAGAATTGGGTGAGTAAATCAATCAATAAATCAACCAATCAATCAAGCAAGCAAGTAATCAAACAATCAATCAATCACTTGATAAACTGAGTTAATTTGCTAATTTTCTTTGACAGATTTTTTCTTGAATAAAAAGTTGAAATATTGTGCTATAAACTTAAATTGTTAAAAAAGCAGATCTTGAGAGAGAAATCGAATTTAAGAGTTTTTTGACAATCGTTCCGAAAATCTCAAAACAATTTCTAATAAACACTTAAGTGCCCATCCCTATGTACAAGTGGAAATCTACCTCCCAGGAACAGTTTTCTTTCCTCCCTCATATATGTGTTGAGAAGCTTCTCATCCTTCTTCATTTTCTTGGACTCCTCCGTCTCCTTACTCTTCTCCAACCTGCGCTTAGTCCTCTTGGTGTCCCTCTGGTTCATCTCGTACATTAACTCCTCGTCGTCCCAACTCCAGTTCGTTGCCTGCTTCTTCACCTGCAATTAATTGAAATTAAAAGCGCGTATTACTTTATATCACTAGAATTAAGACTACTTTTCTGTATAGGCTTTAATTCATAACACGCTTTTTTAAAATTACAAGTTCTGTAAACACTAAAAGAATTTGTTAATTGACAGCTTCTATATGTTTCCATTTTTATGTGCAGCCTAGCAGCCTAGTAGCCTTGCAGCCTAGCAGCCTAGTAGCCTTGCAGCCTAGCAGTCGAGCAGCCTAGTAGCCTAGCAGCCTAGCAGCCGAGCAGCCTAGTAGCCTAGCAGCCTAGCAGCCGAGCAGCTTGGTAGAAATCACAATTAAAATAGAAGTCGTCTTCGTAATATTGAAATGCACGACGACAACTGTATTATAATTATAATTTCATTTATTATGAAAAAATAAAAAAATAACCTTCGCCTTCCCCAGCTTCGCCATGATTTCGTCCGCCCTGGATTGCCCCGACGACATTTTCTCCGCTGAAATATCTGAAAATATAAACAAAACAATCAAGTATTTTTACAAAGGTATGATTGCAGAGGACAAAAATGAGACAAAAAAGAAAAAAAGTTGAGAATCTGCGGTTTAGAAATATGCCAAGGTTTCCTTCTTGAAAGAGAACCCCATACGGTATCGTCGGATGGATGTGGTTACGTCAAAAAGTCAGGTTGTTCTAACTTCTGCTGGACGATTTTACCATAGCCGCCTCGTCCGCTGTCAAAATCTGTTCTATACTCGTCTCGGACCTAAATTAATACAAAATCGTTTTGTCAGTATAAAAAATTGCACACGGTACAGACTTTAATGACAAGAATACAAGGATAATGGGCACATTTTAACAAAACGTTTGATATTGCATCGTTTTTAGAACTGGATCGTAATTTTCCATATCAATTCTATCAGGGTCAAGATTTGGCAGAGATAAGCAAAAAAAGCACATTTGCTCTTCTTCTTCTTCTATACGAAATTATGAACCTGAAAGAAAATATAGGCGACAAAATAACTAAAAACGAACCAACTGAAATATACAATAAACCGTACACATTACACAATCAACAAGATAATATTTCCCTCATATAAATATTCCCTTACCTGACCCCCAGATTTCCCCCATATAAATATTCCCTACCTGACCCCCGGATTTCCCCCGAATAAATATTACCTACATGACCCCCAGATTACCCCCATTTAAATATTCCCTACCTGACCCCCAGATTTCCCTCATATAAATATTCCCTACCTGACCCCCAGCTTTCCCCCATATAAATATTCCCTACCTGACCCTCAGATTTCCCTCATATGAATATTTCTACCTGACCCCCAGATTTCCCCCATATATATATTCCCTACCTGACCCTCGGATTTCCCCAATACATACATTCTCAACCTGACCTCCGGATTTCCCCCATATATATATTCCCTACCTGACCCCCGGATTTCCCCAATATATATATTCCCTACCTGACCCCCGGATTTCCCCAATATATATATTCCCTACCTGACCCCCGGATTTCCCCAATACATACATTCTCAACCTGACCTCCGGATTTCCCCCATATATATCCCTACCTGACCCCCGGATTTCCCCAATATATATATTCCCTACCTGACCCCCGGATTTCCCCAATATATATATTCCCTACCTGACCCCCGGATTTTCCCAATAAATATATTCCCTACCTGACCCCCGGATTTCCCCCTGCCATATTGTCTACCCTCAATGAATCCTGCATCCCAGTCTGTTCGAATAATTCTGATCAAAGAACCAGATCAAATTATATGAAAATTATTGATGAAAATGGCATAACATTTGAAGCAAATAAGGCAAAAAATGAAACTTTATGTACAATAAACTCAATCTGAAATAAAAAATAATACACATTGAATAAATTAAATGGTTCTTTTCCTGTCGTCTAATCTGGTTCCGTTTACATATCTCATAGAATTCTCAGCATCCTCTCTAAACAACAACAAAAATAAGAACTCTTAAAACCCCAGAACTCAATTTATACTTCGTTTTACACTTTATTCTCATTTCTTCTAAAAAGATATTGGTTTAAAGAGTTTGGGAGTTAGTTAACCACTGTATTTTAACCATTTCTAATTGTAAAACTAACTTTGAAAACTTAAAAAAAATTGATTGTCAGGTTCAAATGAACTTCATTTCAAATAGAAAATCTGGGACGCACTTTTCTAAAAACTATATTCTACTTGATCCTTACAAAGATTTTTAAATGCGATAACTTAATAGTATTCCAAGAAGGTCGATTTTACTAACCTAACGTAGTACTCAACAAAACAGAAACCACAGGGGGTTCTCTTGAATTTATCCAGGCCCATCACTATCTTCTTAACCTAGACCAAAGTAATGGCTTAGCAGATTCTTTGGGAACAATTTTCTTTTCTTTTTTAATACCCCCCCCCCCCCACTCTCGCATAAATGGTTTAAAAATGTGGTTTCAGGGGAAAATAAAATTCCCTCCCCACCTCCGAAAATATTTGTAAGATACAATCCCCAAAAGAATATTTAGGCTTTAAACAACCAGATCGACGCCCTTTCTACGTTGAAAATGACTTCTATTTATATCACTATTAAGTTAAAAAATAAATTTAAAACATGATTTACCTCTCCACATTTACTGAACAGTTCGTATAGTTGTTCTTCCGTTGTGTAGAAACTCATATTACCCACGTACAAAGTTGTACTCTAAATATTATACAATTGTACTAAATACAGAACACAAATTTAATCTAATTATAACAAAAAATTACATTTTCTCTTTACAACACATAATTTTGATATATTTTAAACAAAAATCAATTTAAAAAACGAATAACGTTGAACTTAAAATAGAACAAGGTTAAATTTAAAATAAAAGATAATTGTTCAAAATACAAAGGTTTGAAAAAATAAAAAATCGTACTCTACAGAGCATCATTTTTGTTGGTTAAAAATTTAGGTTTTTTTATAAAATCTAACAGAGACTATTTAAACAACTAATTAAATTGATACGACATTTATGTGATAAGTATACTTGAGCGTATAGTATACCTGAAGAAAGCAGTCTATGCGAACTGCCATTTCAAAAAAATTTTAATTTTACTTGCCTTGATTGAGCAGTATCTATGCCCATCACAATAATCAATCGACTGACTTAAATATAATTAAAGTTTACGGCTCATTAATATACCTTCTGTAATCGAGGCCCGGCTAGTTATGCAAGAATTATTTTCAATCAATTAATCAATTTGCTCGATTTAAATTTGCTCAATTATCAAGATATGATCAAAAAAGTTAAAAATATCAAAACCTCGTAACTGATATTTTTAATAACAAAAAAGTAGAAGTTATAAGTACTTCGTAAACATCAACGATATGATAATCCGGAGTATGGTCCCTGTAACTGCTCAACTCAACGCTCATCTTTCTGAAACAAATCACAAAAATACATCAATAGTTGGTTAAGATGTTTATAACACTGGAAGAGAGGCAGCCACACACAATTGGCTTACGAGCCACTATTGACGTCACAAATATATTTAGGACAGCGCAACGGAATATCCTCCATTAATGAGGGCGCTACTGCTAATCCACTATATGACATCAATCGCGGCTCGGAGATAATTTTCTTGTGGCTGCATTCCTCCATCATACACCAGTCAATGTTTTTATTTACAACGATATAAATCACAGCAATATTGTCAACATTTGGACGGTTACATGTTAGTACATTTAGTGTTACGATCCCCATTTTTAAATATGTGGTCCGTTTTAGTATACGATTTTTGGACCCCCCCCCACTCCTATCAATTTTGAACTTGACCAAGAAATCGTCAGCAAAATTATTATTATTTATTCTGTATTATTTTGGGGTTAGGTTAGGTTAAGACAATTTCCATGGGCCGAACGCTGCGGCTAGGACACACTAGAGGGGTCGAGCGCTGCGGCTAGGATAGGCTAAGGGGCCGGGCACTGTGGCCACATTAACAATTGTATCCATGTATTACATAAAAGATTCATGTACAAAATTGATGGGGGGGGGGGGCCGTCCAAATATCGCATAGTAGGTAATTACCTAAGTATAGAATAAGTCTCACTTCACGGCAAGAAAAAGTAATAATAGTAAAGATCAAAAATTGTTTTCTGAAAATTACAAATAAAATGTTATCACACGAATTCTATGATTCTTTGGTCGCGACATGTTGTTTTGAATAACCATGGTTTTAATGGTAATATGAATGCTATATTGTGAGGTCTATAATAAATTAACAAATGCTCGTGAATTCTGTTTCATTAACTCCGTCCGGCAAATATTGTTTTGTTTTGACAGAAATCAGCTGATGAAAACATGTTCTAGAAAATTCTTCATAGTTCCTAAGCGGATTAGCGAAAATAATTTATAAGACGACATTCAGAAAAGACTTTATCATACTTTTATAAAAAAAAAAACAATGAGGAATGCTAAAGCCTAGCGAAAATAATTTATAAGACGACATTCAGAACCGATTTTATCATACTCTTGTAAAAAAAAAAGAATACTAAAGCCTTAAAACTAGGGAATGTCGCACCTCTTCTCAAAACGAATGAAGTGATTACTGATTAATCGTCTAGCATTAAGTTGAGTGATGACTTACGTTTTCAACGATATACAACAAAAGCAAAATGTCACAAATATACATTAGGTGTTGAAACTGACAATTAAATTAGATTTTGCTCCGGTTCTTCCAGTAATATGTCTTTTCGTAATCCTGTTAAACGTCAACATAATTCATGAAAGCTGAAATCGTGTACACAAAGTCTAATAATAGACAAATGTTATAATTAATTTAGTTAAGAAATGGCAAAAGAATGGAGCTACTTGACCAACTCGATTCTCTGCAACTCAAAACTTGTTTCTTTCTTTGTCAAATCATTTAGTAACTCATTAACAGACTACACTTAAAGCAAAGGGCTTAAATTAACCTTGAGATCGTTATATTGTAATGAAATTAAATCAAATCAAACTTTGCAGGGATGGCTTAAGACATCCTTCGTGAAGGTTTGAGTTTCAAGTCTCCCCTAAACTCCAGGTTTTCAGCAGGGGCGGATACAGGATTTAAGTGAGGGGGGGGGGAGGGCAAGATTTTTTAGGAACAAAAAAATTAATAATTAGGAACAAAAAATCGTGCCGCAGGCGAAATTTTTTTGACTTAAGACTCAAAAAGAGTCAAAATTAATGACTAAAGACTAAAAAAACTCGATTTTTAACTTTAAGGAACACAATTAACGGATTAGAACAGGAATTTAGGAACAATTAAAAGATTGTTCAGGAATTAAGAACAAAAATAAATGATTAGGACAGGAATTTAGGAACAATTAAAAGATTGTTCAGGAATTAGGAACAAAATTAAAGGATTCGGACAGGGATTTAGGAACAATAAAAAGATTGTTCAGGAATTAGGAACAAAAATAT
>NW_019397491.1:0-35385 GCF_000591075.1 Eurytemora carolleeae | reverse complement strand
TAGTTGTGTACGAGATATGTTGGCTAAGATCTAAAGAGCTATTAACCTCCGGCCTAATCAACTTTGTAAGTGCATTTTTAAATCACATTAATATGTCATGAAATATTCACATTACACACCTGGAGCAAATTTTATTAGCAAACTTTACATGTTTATTATTTTACGATTCATTTAATATTTATAATATAAATAATCTAACCTTGACTGATTTTGTGTTTTTTCAGTTTCACGGCTTAGAGCTCTTGTTCCTGTATCTATAGACTAAATAAATAAGATTAAGCAAGACTCTAGTGTATAAACGAGGTGCGCTGGTGAAAGATGTATGCCCATCTTAATGTTAATAGTTTGAATACCTGTGGATCTAAGGTATTGGTATTCTTGGTTCTATCCTAGACCTTGAAAATGGCACATGCCCCTGGTTTTCAGCCTGATGTTTACAAATAAGATTTTCAGGTGGTCTTTCTTTACAGTCTCATACATAGGTGATTAGAACCCTGTACCTTTCCTCTACTTTGCGCTACAAAACAAAATATAGATTTTATGTTGAAGTTTCCTTTGAATATAGGTTTAGGATCATCCTCTCTAGAGTTGATCTCCGTGAACTGAACTCCTAGTCCTAGTCCGTCTGTATCCGGGAGCTGAGGATAGAGGTTACGAAGTAGAATCTGAAGAAGGGCATGAGCAAGGCAACAAGTGAGGGAGAATAATCCAAAACATCGGAACATAAAAGCTCCCCCGCCCTAGAATAGGCACAATGTTAAGAAATCCGTCAATTTCTGGGTAAAATATGATTTTTATTTTGTCCATTTTTTCTTCCCGATGTCAAACCTATCTCTGGTCCTAATATTTCTTTATGATTTAAAATGTGGTCAATAGAGTGAAGAAATCAATTGGACGAATGATTCCTGCCTTCAATAGCTGTCATCATGTGATATTTACCACAATTTGAATACATTTTTACCTCCATTTTGTAAACGGCACCTCCAGCTAAAGAACCAATTGCAACACCTGCTCCTTCAAATGCCCCTCCTACGATGCCCTGCATGGTTGAACCCATACCTAAAACATTTTTTAATTGATTAACAAATATTATAAAAACATAAGAATACAGATATTGTTAATATAAACTGCAGGGGAACATTATCTAATTTGATGAACAATTTTTGCAGAATTCTGTTGGGAAAAACTGGAGAGTTGTTTTTTTGTTAGCATCAAAAGTGTCAGAGACAGATGGGTTTTAACATACCTGGGGGCGCAATTATGTGAGCGTATGATGTCATAGTCGCATAAAAAATTCCAAACGTTATTCCATTGAGAACTTCTATCAGTAGAGAATGCCAGGGATTGGTCAGGAAGGAATAAAACAGTAACCTGACAATATCATTCTATTAGGTATAAGGTTTTTTCGACCTAGAATTGTATTAGATCTTTAAAAAGGTTAGAATAGAATCTGGGTAGATGGATTGGGGTTAGACGTAATTATAAGAGTCGATTTGAGTTCATAAACATTAAGCACGCATTTAGACTGGAGAGTTAAATTTCTCGATGCTTTTTTTAAACCACACGATAATTAGGTTGGATACACTTTAGATCGGTTTCTTCTAGATCAGTTTTCATAGCATCTTTACTTATTATATATTTGGTATGACATTCTGACTTCTACCCACACTCCAAACCTTTAAACTAGAATGTAATTTTTTATTTTGATTGCCAAAACTTTTAGCAAACGCCATTTAAATATAACAGCATACAAATCTTTAAGACAGAAATGTAAATTTTTTAATATATTTTTTAATTATTTACTTGCCTCAGGCCAAAAGCTCCTAGAACCAGTGTCATTGTATGAATATGTCCCAAAGTTTTCAAAATCCATCCTTCAAAATAAAAGTTTTATCTTGTTAAAAAATGAGTATAAGAGACTTAACACTTTCTTGCTAAGTTGGAAAAACAAAGACCGCCTACTAGTTCAAGCATGCCTACTGGTACTTGCCTCAGCCTGATTAACAGTTTAGTACCTGATAGAAAGAACATTGGGACTTCTCCAACAAAGCATTGAATTCCCATGTTGAGACTAAGAAGAAGAGTTAACCATGTGGCCCCATGATCTGTACTTAAACAGCTCTAAAATCATTCTTTGATTAAGGACGTATGACACTCAGGACTTTAAGGAAATCATGTGTCGTACTTATTTGCTTAAATGAGATGACAATTAAATACCTCTTCCTCTGATCTAGTGTCTGCTAGATCAGCAAGATACCAAGGTAACCACTGCCATACCAGGGAGGTAAATATTCCAACTACAGTACACCAGATCACAAACAATACAACACGGGGACTGGCCAACAACCGCATCATATCTGATCCGCCACTGAAGGATAAATAGCATTTTGTTAATTATGATCATCAAGATAAGGGATGAAGGTTTGAAAAGGAGGGACCAAAAATTAAAAGTTTGGACTATTCTACCTCTTTATCAAAAGTATTATGGCGTTTTTACCTTATTAAATACATTCCCCCAAAACCCATTTAAATATAGACACTAAAATATTTAATTCATTGGACCCCATATAGCAAAGAGACATAAGATATGACAGCAGAGATGAGGGAGGGAAATTTCAATAAAACCCAGAAGTTTTTAATATTTATGATAAATGATGAAATTAAGCTTTTTTTAACAGTATCTCAAGCAGATGATACTTTAACTGTTCTTTGTAATGATCCAACCTGAAAGATTTGACAGATGATACCTTATCTGTTCTTTGTAATGATCCAACCTGATAGATTTGACAGATGATACCTTATCTGTTCTTTGTAATGATCCAACCTGATAGATTTGACAGATGATACCTTATCTATTCTTTGTAATGATCCAACCTGATAGATTTGACAGATGATACCTTATCTGTTCTTTGTAATGATCCAACCTGATAGATTTGACTGGCGGCTTTATTTGCATTTTCCAGGAACAAATGAGATCAAGAACTAGGAGACCTGACATCAGATATAGAGCCGGAGAGTAATCCTAGTATTTAAGAAAATAAATTGTATCCTTCCTTCCTTGATTTATCTTGCTGAATTTAATCCTTCTGATTTAAGTATAAAATGTATCCTTCCTTCCTTGACTGATCTTGCTGAATTTAATCCTTCTGATTTAAGTATAAAATGTATCCTTCCTTCCTTGACTGATCTTGCTGAATTTAATCCTTCTGATTTAAGTATAAAATGTATCCTTCCTTCCTTGACTGATCTTGCTGAATTTAATCCTTCTGATTTGAGTATAAAATGTATCACCTTAACTCCATTTAGATGTTGAGAGTATGAATCTATCAGATAACCTCCAAGAATAGTAAATAGACCCCACCCTATAGATCCAAACACACGCTGTACTCCATACTCTTCATGCTTACCCTCTTTAAAAATTTTCTTTATTAAGTTTTGACATTTTTAAAGTTAAAGAACTTTTTTTGAAAAGGGAATTTCAGTAAAATTTGCAGGGATGCGCTTATTTTAATTATTTACCTAACAGATTAAAACACAGTGCATCTCCCATGCTGGTTGTGACACTAAAACAACAAAATTCAGAAGGTGATTAAAAGAATTATTTGTGATGTTCAAGACATTTGTTGACCATAACTTCCTTTATTGTTGAAAGATCTGCTCTGAATAATTTACATCATCAGACAACTTAAAAAGACATTTGAAGCAGAGATTTGTTGTAAGGATTTAAGAAAAATGCACTTTGGACTTTTCAGATGTTCCACAAAATCTAAGACATTTTACAGAAAAAAAAATATTTTTTTTCTATACATTTGCTTTTCTTCCACTGAAAAAAAATGCAAAAACGATAATGCTTGCTTAGTTTTTCCTTTATTTTTCTTTTAGTATAAAAATATTGCAAAGTTTAATAAAATTAAAGTTACAGAATAATAATTTAAAATGTTGATTCACAGGGTGCATTTAAAAAGTCCAAGAACATCAAAAACAAACCAAAATGAACCAAGCTATTGCATATCACTATTTAATGTTAATAAAAATAATAATAATAATATGAATGCTTAATCAGTTTAGAACTGACCTAAAAGCTGAGTAGGCTATGATGTTAAAGATGGTGAAGAACCAGAAGGTATGAGAACTAAAAACTGAATCCTGTCTCACATATCTCTTCAGATGTTCACTGAATAATTAAGCAATTATAATTATAGAAACTAACTTTTATGTGCTCATTTTATTATTTATTACCAGAGCTGGGAACTTTAGAATGGGATACCTTTAATTAATCACAACTTTTCTTACTTAATCCACTCTTTTCTGGATAAAGTACAGAAAAATCTAAAACCGGGTTTTCAAAATTAGAGAGTCCCTCCCGTTTCTGTATGTCACTCTTAAATGGTGTGTAAAATTTCAAATCTCCCGGCTTCTGCTACGCGACACTGATTAGTTAAATTCTATACACTTTTCAGGATCCCATATAGAATCGTGATTAGTTTTAGTTTTAAGATATCATTATAGAAAGCTGACCTGTAACATGTTGTTAAACAGGTTATCTCTGTTTTGTCTGAGCATATCATGGAATCAAGATGGAGGTCACCAATAACTATACAGTATACATAAAAATTGTTGTTTTTTTATAGCAATTATTCCAATCTTCATTTAGTTCAAAACAAGGAAAATACTCAAA
This sequence comes from Eurytemora carolleeae, assembly GCF_000591075.1. Lineage (NCBI taxonomy): Eukaryota > Metazoa > Arthropoda > Copepoda > Calanoida > Temoridae > Eurytemora > Eurytemora carolleeae. The sequence goes on along the minus strand of NW_019397491.1, from coordinate 30,707 downwards.
GATATGACAAGTTCCCCACAAAGACATGAGCATTAATTAAAATAATTAAGTAGTAAGTGATACAAATAATTCGATAAAAATGAACACTTTGATATCATAATCATTGTTATAACTATTGAAGCTTTATTTTAAATATACATAAATGGTTTACTCACTAATTCAGAAGGAATAACAATGAACATCAAATGTTAAATATAAAACAATGGAGGTTTAGAGAAGGGGAAATTTATGAGTTTGAAACATCCGTCTTGTAAAAATGTTGAGCAAGATTAATGATAACTACCTATTGAATCTATTGGAAGAAGTAAGCACTTAGGATCTGGCTGTGTATCATGATGTGTTACATTAGAGAAGATTGTGAGCACTGGATCGGTCAGATCAAGGGGAGTAGTGTCATTATAGCAGCCTATCATACTTTGCATCTAATTCATTTGTCAAATTCATATCAATTTTTCACTCTACAATCACATGGAAGTATGTAAGGTCTAATACATGAGGTTGAAAGTAAGGGCTAAATTGAAATAAATTCTTCAATAATGTGTTAGATTTGAATATCATCTCATTCTCAAGAAAATATCTCTTTAGCTTAAATAAGAAGCAGGCTATTTGAAAGAGATGTGTAAGTTCCTTTAAAACTATACTGAGCTGCTTCACAGATTGTTTTCATCACAGATTCGTCAGTTATACTACACTTAAGCTCACAGTGCTCAGGACAACTAAATATAGTTTTCTATTATAGACAGCTTCATATCATAGCTTAGGTTTAAGTTAAATACATGTAATTTTCAATAATTCAGTCATAAGTTCCAACATTTGGGATGACTTACAGGCCTCAATCCAACTAAAGGATATGCATAATCGATCTTACAGACAATCCCTGACATGTTTTAAATGTCTTATTGATGCTCATGTGCAAAATTGACTGTGGACTGGAACACCCCAACTCCACAGCAATGACCATTTATTAATTAATTAATGTGAAATATTACAAAGAACAATAATTACCCTACTGAAGATACCTGTTACTGAGCTGATGATTGACTAGATTCATAGTTGCTTCCTCTCCCCGGCATACTTTTAGGATAGAGAAGGGACTTGAGCACTAGAAACAATATTAATATGTTTAAGCACTGAACGATATAATAATTCCTTAATGGGATAAGTAAGTCAAAATTCACACTTAGTTAATAATCTTGTTTGAGCAAAGGCATTAAGTGTCCTTGGAAGGTGAACGTGGTATCACCTTGTATATTATGATCACCCAGGAAGAGTAAAGAGGAATAGAATACTCTCGAAACAACTCATGTTGTGTCCTGAAGGGTATTAGTGGTACCAGCTTACATGTATCTCCAAGGAGTTGTAGAGCTGAATATAATACTACAGGTACAACCCATATTAGCATGGAGGGTACTTGTGGTATATCTTTTAGAAGGAATAGAGCGGAATAGAAAACTCCAAATACAACAGATATTAATTTACCTGAAGAGTACTGGTGGTGTCAGCTTGAATATCTCCTAAGAGTAGTAGGGCAGAATAGAATACCCCAGAAAGAAGAATGGAAACCATAAAAACAATCTTCTCTAGACCAAACCTGTCAGCTGACACAACACACAAATATTTATCAGATTTTTAAAAAAATAATCTAGAGTGAGTTCCATTTCTTCAAATTGAGGTTAAATTGTGAGTATCGATTTTGGCCTTCACAAAATATGATAATCTTATGAGGAAAAAACTGTAATAATGGAAATTCTTAAACAAGATGAAATAATATTGATGTATTCTTTAAAGAAGGCCGCCGCAGGCCTGATTGTGGTTTCCCTTCAACTCAAGCTATACGAGATATGGTGACTGCTGAGGTAGTTCAAAACCAGTTTTAGCTGGAGGTGGGGGGCAAATCGACCCCCATCACCTCTTAATTGGGTCTATTTTGTCCAAATATTACAACTGAATGTAGAATTTTGGAAAAGCTCTTTTTGTTCAGTATCCAGGTATCAAGTGAAAAAGCAGTTGATTGAAATTGTGAAAAACATGATAACCTTTCCATTTTGACCATATTAGTACACATATGCAGAGATTCGTAAAATCTTACAAAATTTGGTTTGCAATAAAGGAAAACTAAAAAATTGTTTGAATAAAGTAGGCATTCGGGCCGTATGCTCTGAGACTTAGTCAGTTTGATGAAAATGCCTATTATAAGGATTTAAGCATTGTCTATAATTTTTTTAGGAAAGGTCAGAAAATTTGAACGTCCTCTGAATCATTCTTAATAAGATATGTTAATTAAACACAAATTCCACTCTTATGTAAGGACTAAGCTAGGTCAAGATTTGAATGGAAATTTCTGAATTAAGGTATTTCGATACTTCTAAAAATGAAAAGGTAAGTTTGCATGTTTTAATATAAAAAAGGAAAGTGAGCAAGAAGTTATGAAGTATAAAAAGGTAAGTTTGCATGTATTAATATAAAAGAAAAAGGTGAGTGTGCATGTTGTTTGTACAAAATAATTAAGTTATACCAATTTTGATCGATGTTGAAAAGATTAATATAAGGAGCATGTAAGAATGAATATTCTTCATCTGTGAAATAATTTCCATTCTTTAATGCTTGGAGCGTGTAAGAATATACATTATTTATAAAATTTTAGCATTTGAGTTACAATAGTCAAAGCAAGCAAAAAATTTAATTAATTTGCAAGAGCTTTAACACAAAATAACCTAGCAAAAACTTTAAAATATACAGTTGTTTATATTTGTATTCCTATCCAGCCCGCTATAGGTTTAGCAAGCATTCCACTGAAGGGCAGAATAGCAAACACAATACCAACAGATACCTAAAAAGTATACATTACAATTTGCAGATAAGAAGGTTTATATCTTACAGATAAATCCTCAGTTTACATTTTCTGATATGAATTTGATATAAATTAGTAACATACACAGCATTCTTTAGCTTGAACTATTAATAAAACTTTTGTCCAATAACATTTCATATTCTAGGCTATTTAACAATATTCACCTCATCGAATCCTATCTGCTTAGCGAAGACAGGAAGAAAGGGAAGGATGGGAGAGAGACCGGCAAAATTGAGAAAGAAATGAGTTTTGATGGGAACAAGGCGGGGGTTCACTTTAAACTTCATAGTCTTGTTTTTTTTTGGTGTTAAGTCTAGGTTACATTGTGGGGTATCTGAAATTTTACATTTTTCATAAATCTTTAATTTTTAACATTTACATCCACTGAGTAATATCTGAGATTTTGAAATTTTAAACATTTAATTTTTTAGCCGGCAGAGTAATATTTGAGATATCAATTTGAAAATACTGTCTGATGGTATTTTATCACAATGCTAAATTTTTCCAAATTTTTGGAGAATATTTTCCAATTCGATGTTTTGGGAAATTTCGACCTTGTCAAGGTTTTAGAAATGGCGTTGTAGATATAACAAGTCGGATCAAAATTTATATGGTGGTTTAACATGAGGTCTATTAATATTCTGTTCAATAGTATTCAATAGACCACTGCTCCAGCAGGGATTAGTAAAGGTCTATCAATATTCTGTTCAAAAGTATTCAATAGACCACTGCTCCAGCAGGGATTAGTAGAGGTCTATTAATATTCTGTTCAACAGTATTCAATAGACCACTGCTCCAGCAGGGATTAGTAGAGGTCTATTAATATTCTGTTCAACAGTATTCATTAGACCGCTGCTCAAGCAAGGATAAGTAAACGATTATAGTGCAGGATCCTACTCTGTATTCTGTTCCACTGCTCCAGAAGGATTCAGGAACGGATTATAGTGTAGAATCCCCCTCTGTATGCTGTTCCACTGCTCCAGGAAGAACAGAAATTGGTAGAACATCTTGCATAGCAAATTTCCAAGTCCAACTCCTAAAAAAATACATATACCTTACTATACATCAAGCAACTGGTTTAGTTATATTGAGTGTATTCTTGTGGATTTTCTGATGATCAATATTTCCCAGATTTTCTACCCTACCTGGCAACGGATTCGAAGGTCTTCTTGTCTTGCCTATATAAATCACCAATATCCTGTTCCATACACACCTCACAGAATGGGTCCGTTAGCAGAGACTGGATTGAAAGAAGAACCTACACAAATAATAATTTTAAAATCAATGTAATTTTTAAATGCCTTGATTCACTAAAGTTCCCTTGACGGCTTGAAACATGTAAAAAACCTTCCAATTGGAATTTCGGCATTTTCTCTTATCTTAAGTTATTTTCCGGAATTGGAAAAAATAAATAATTCTTAGCGGAATTAATTTTTGGATAAAAAGTATCAAGAGGTTAAAACTTGCAATTTGATGTCCAAAATTTAATTTTTTCCCGAAAAAGCAACAAAAGATATTTACCCCCAAAAAATGTGTTTCATATTGCTCTTTTTAAAATGATAAAAAAGTCCAAGAAACCGTTCATGTTAAAATGTACGTATATTCATTTGTCCAAATTGCAATTTATGTTATTAAATCTTCACTTTCAAAATCAGATTTTATCATGATTTTCTTTGATGGGGGTAAAGCATATTTTATTCATGGGGGGGNGGGGGGCTCACTACATATATTAAAAGAAAAATCGACATTTTCTAGAAGTAATCGTAGAAATTCACCTTGGACAATGTTAAAGCTGAAACCCAGATAGATTTCTCAATAGAATCTATCCCGATATCTCCGTGCCTGCTCACGTTGGGGTGGAAGATTTTGGTGAGGAACCTAACCTCAGGGGGATCGAAAGGGTACAGAAAGGGAACTTTCATGTATAAGTAGAATAAACCACCCTCATAAGGACTTCCTACAGGGCCTCTAATGCTGGCCTAGAAAAGAACCTTGAGAGATGTTATGAGTTAATGCCAGATTGGGACTCGAAGATTGATCAAATCAAATAATGTAAATAAAAATTGACTAATTATTTGATAATATTAGTTGATTGATTGATTATTCCATATTTTGGTTGATTAAATCTATGGTTGATTGTGATATTACTTAATTAGTTAGATGATTAATGAATTATTTACTTATTTGATAGATAAATTAATAATTTTGTGTTTAATTGATTCCGTGAATAATTGATTCATTCAACTTGTATGCTTTTGTTTATTGATTTGAAATTATAAAATGAATTTTTTTATGAATGGTTTGATGATTTTACATTGGTTGATTTCCTGTCAAAATTTGTTGAGTGATTTAAAACTTCAATCATTTATAATTAATCAACTTGATTGATTGATTGATTGATTACCTGCCAATGGTAAAGTGATGAGTCTAAAGGTTGAGCCATAACTCCTTCTAGAGCATCTTTACTCAATCCGGACAGATCATGCATCAACCTCTTAGATCTTATAGCACTCCTATAACCCTCATAGTTAACTGACTCAGACATCTATAAAGAAACAAGTCTTATTTTATAAAATGTTGCGTCTTCCTCATCTTTCAATAAATCAAGCAAAAATTTCAGAAAATTTCGGATTTTCAATGAGCTCTTATATCTCCTCCTCTTACATCCCACATACTTAACTGACTCAGACATCATAAAAGTCTTATTTTCTAAATCGTTTCGTATTCCTTATCTTTCAATGGTTTAAAGCAAGCTAAAAAGTGCGCACAAACACAAACAAGAATAAACGAAAGTTTTGAAAATTTCCTGACGGTTGTGGGTTATGGGTTATGACGGTTATACCCCAAGCAAAAGTTTTCTTGGATGGATTGCAAACGAATGTTGTCTGATATCGTCAAATGATGGGGTGCGGGGGGGGCCAAATAACTGGATTAAATGATACTAAGAATCAAAAATATTAAAATTCCATCAAAGTCGTATATTTTCCTTCTTAAACCTGAACAACACCAATAACAAAAGTGCTTCCGTAAATAAACAAATAAATGCTTAAATAATTTTATAGTTTTTTTACCTGATAAATACATGTTAAACAAAAACTGCTTTTTACAAGAGTAGAGAACACACTGAACCAATCCTTTACACGGACCATAGGGGTAAACAACGGCCATCTCCTTTAAAAAATTTCATAAGAGAGTATACAATAAAACTAGTCTATTATATGGACCATAAATGTTGACAACGGCCATCTTCTTAAAAAAAATTTCTTTTTTAAATTAAAATGAAAAAATGTTTTTTTACACAATTTATCTTCATCATTTCAAATTTTCCGTTCCTATTTGAGTGTATAGACAAAATTTCTTCAACGCTAACGTTCGTTAGGAAACAGGAAATTCTGGTAACAATCTTCGTTCTTCAATTCGTTAAAAAAATTACGGAAAAAAATAAACCCTGAGTGAGAGTATATATTTTGGAGAATTGGTAAGAAAGTAAGTGATTAAGTAAATTAAACCCTTTCAGTTTTATTATAAAACAAAGGGATTAATGCAGGGAGTAAAGAATAGAAAGGAGATTACCATATGATTATATATGCTTTGCAGACGGTACTTCATTTGAATAAGAAATATTTGTCTGATGTACAATTACCGCGAATACAATAACCTATTCTGAATATTTCTTATACAAATGGAGTACCGTCTGAAAAGCATGTATATTGTATAATCATATGGTAGGGCGAACCTTTTATCTCCCTCCTATTCCTTACTCCTTGGATAAATGCAATAGCATGCCGATTGCCCAGCCCTACATTTTTACAGATCTCAGCCATCTCTCTGAATGATAGTTAAATGTTAACTATACCTTAGTACAGATCTCAGCCATCTCTCTAAATGACAGTTAAATGTTAACTATACCTTTATACAAATCTCAGCCATCTCTCTGAATGATAGTTAAATGTTAACTATACCTTAGTACAGATCTCAGCCATCTCTCTGAATGGTAGTTAAATGTTAACTATACCTTTGTACAGATCTCAGCCATCTCTCTGAATGATAACTAAATGTTAACTATACCTTTGTACAAATCTCAGCCATCTATCTGAATGAAGATAAATGTTATCTATACCTTTGTACAGATCTCAGCCATCTCTCTGAATGATAGTTTGAAGTTAGAACTTGTCTCCATCTGCGACAAACATTACCAGCGGATAGAAGGGATATATCGTCAAGGAAGGAGAAAATTTCTAATAAAACCTGCAAGAGAAGAATTTATATGTAGAAATACAACAATAACCAATAAGTTATCATTCTGTAGAAAGACTTGGGTGTTTCATTTTAAGAATTAATCCCCCCCCCCCAGGAAATGATTTTTGATGTGTAGGGTGTGGGTGAAGGGGGGGGGGGGGTAATGGAAATATAAAGTTTTTTCCTCCTTATTTACACTTTTCCACCGAATTTCATTACTTTTCCCTGTTTTAGCAAAGAAAACTCTAAAAGCTAAATTTACCACTCCGCGCCTAAAACAATCATTTTCAAAGAGTGTGTATGTGTGTGTGGGGGGGGGGGGGGGGTGTAATGTTTGTTTAGATACAACCCATAAGAATTACCTATAAATCTCCTCCTACTTTCTTTAAAATCATCACCATCCCTCCCCCCCCTTAAAAACATTATATTTTCCTTTTGTAAGGAATTGATATTTTTGCATGTATTTTTTGCGTGACAAGTACTTGTGACTCAAACCAGCCCAATTCTTTAAAAATATCCCTGAACCTATTACCTCTGGTGGAACCCTGTCAACTAGTCCTGGAGGAGCTATATCAGCAGGTCCAGTGGATACCAACATCTGTAATCTCTCCCCTAGAGTCTCTACACGGAAACTTCGGTTCCAGGATGCATGGTCTTCAGGGGACTCCTGCAGGGATGGATCTCTTTCATCTTGATCCATTTCAACCTAGACAGAATATAGTTCAACCTAGACAGAATACATTTTAACCTAGACAAAATTTATTTCAACCTAGACAGAATTTATTTCAACAAAGACAGAGTAAATTTCAATACAGACAGAAAATATTTCGACCTAGACAGAATATATTTCAACCTAGACAGAAAACATTTCAACGTAGACAGAATACATTTCAACCTAGACAGAATACATATCAACCTAGACAGAATATATTTCAACCTAGACAGAATATATTTCAACCTAGACAGAATAGATTTCAACCTAGACAGAATGCATTTTAACCTAGACATAATTTATTTCAACCTAGACAGAATTTATTTTAACAAAGACAGAATATATTTCAACCTAGACAGAATATATTTTAAGCTAGACAGAGTATGTTTCAACCTAATCAGAATACATTTCAACATAGAAAGAATATATTTCAACCTAGACAGAATACATTTCATGTTAAATAAAATACCTGAGGTGTATTTGGAAGACTCGGGCCTCGATCAAGAGGAAAGTAGTCACTCGGTTCATCATTCCCACTGTCACAGTCATCACTAAGATCATTTGGATCCTCGGTTAGAGCCTGCGGGTTCGTTTCCTTAAATATTATCTGTTAGAGCCTGCGGGTTCGTTTCCTTAAATATTCTCGGTTAGAGCCTGCGGGTTCGTTTCCTTAAATATTCTCGGTTAGAGCCTGCGGGTTCGTTTCCTTAAATATTATCTGTTAGAACCTGCGGGTTCGTTTCCTTAAATATTCTCGGTTAGAGCCTGCGGGTTCGTTTCCTTAAATATTCTCGGTTAGAGCCTGCGGGTTTGTTTCCTTAAATATTATCTGTTAAAGCCTGTGGATTTGTTTCCTAAAATTCCTTTTCAACCCTACCAGAATATGCAAGGTCCATTATATTCCTTGATTGCTGGGATGAGATTTGATTGATTGATTGATAAAATCTATTCAACCCTTGAAGCATATGGGAAAGCGTGGCATATTGCCCACACTAGCTCTCAAAATCAAAGTCCGTGGTATTGATTAATTGTATTATCAGGTTAGGTTGATTGATTGATTGGTACAGACAGGGTTGAATTTTGCGCACACTGTTCAACCACCTATTTTGAATCACAGATTCAGCGTCCTTACTCAAATTCTATCAATTCGGTCCTAGGCCGGTTGCATCAATATTAATAACATATTTTAATCTAAAATGAGCAGGGCCAGTAGAATTCATTGATTAAAATGATGAGATTTAATTGATTGATTGATAAGTACCTGTTCCACCCTTGAAGCATATAGGAAAGCGTGGCATGTTGCGCAAACTGGTTCCCCGAAGCAGGGTCCGTAGAATCCATTACAGGCCAGGCAGGTGTCCATTCTTAACTCATTCTCCCACCATACAGGATCCCTTGAACCGAAAAAAAACATTATATTTCAAAATAAAATTATAGAAAATTAAAAATTGGTACCAAAAAGCAGTTTTTTTTTATCAATGTCCTTAATCACGATGTTAGTTCAGAGTTTATAAGTGAATAAAATGTCCAGAAATCTTTATTTGGTAAAAAATTGTTGCCAAACCTGGAATAAATGAACATATATTGAGAAATTTTCCTCTTCCCCTTCATCCTTAAGCCTGATATCTGTCTGTCTGTCAGTCTTTCAGTGTGTCTGTCTGATGTTTGTATGTAACCGATAAATGTCAAAACGGCTGACCCGATTGGACCAAAATTTTGTATGGGACCTCACATGACCCCAGGGAAGGTTTATGGAACATCTAAATTCGAAAAAATTCCTGCAAGTTTGAAAATGATTTAAAATGACAAGACTTTCAGAACAGCATTTAAAAGCTTATTAACGGGAATGGGGGCGCGAAGGGGGCCTAGTGTTTAATATGGTTTGCTAGATTTTCTTTTTTTATTTTTTTTTTGGGGGGGGGGGGGAGTTACCTCTGAATTTAAGCTTTTGGGAGAGGATTTAGTCCCTTAAATTTTTCTTCAAAGCTTGGAAATCCTCACACAATAAATAAATAAATATAAATGTTTACAAAAATGTTAACTAACCCAGATCTTAAGCACCCGGCACTATTCATTGCATTTTATTGATCTGAAAAAATAGTTCATTAATCATAACAAATCAGTTTTAACATTGACATTTCAGAAAGGCTGGTATCACAATAAACATAGAATAATCATATAGTAGTGTTATATAAGTATTATATGGGAATATTTTTGTCAATTTTATACGTTTTAGAAAAGTACATAAAAAAATTTTATAAAAGCATTAGAATGTCCATTTTTTTATAAAAAAAAATTTCTGTCTTTAATGAGTGGCCCTCTTGATATTATTTTTATAATAGGTCTTTATAAGTATTGTTCAATTTAGGTTTACATACTAATGTTGCGCTAAATTCGTTTTATTATCTTAGTTGCAAAATATTTGTTCAGAGTCGATTCCAAAATTTGGGTTAATACTTTTACTAACAATATAAAAATTAACAGTTTACAACATAATTGCATAGATTTGATAGAATTGAAATATTATCTGTAAAATTATTAAGAAATCATTAATTACATATTAATTTAGGCTGTAAAAGAAGCTTTCTAGTTTCGATGTACTGTGCTTCCCCGTACTGAATGCATGATAATCATAGATTATACTTCTAAAAAGAAATATAAACTGTACTGAGCTACATTTGGATAGATTATGCATTCCAAAGAATGTATAGACACAGAACTTCTTCTGGATACAATAACGGCTCCAAATTTTTGTCCATGCGTGCCTCATCTGATGAATATTATTCTTATTTTAATTAAACAACACATGATTTCAGAAGCGGACATGTACTGTACTGTACTGCAAATACTATCCTTATTTTAATTAGACAATGGAAGGTTTCAGGAGGAGACGTGTACTGTTCTGCAATTAACTGTACTGCAATTACTATTTTTTGTTTTGATTTTCAATGGAAGGTTAAAGGGGGGGGAACATGTACAGTACTGCTACTATTATTGTTTGTTTTGGTTTGACAATGGAAGGTTCCAGGAGGGTAGCTAATCCATTGTTGACATAAGAGGAGGTTGATAGTTGCAAGGTAGAAAGGTTTCTGTACTGTACTGCACAGTACTGCAAATATTATTGTTTGTTTTGGTTTGACAATGGAAGGTCCCAGTAGGGGACACGTACTGTACTGTAGTGTACTGCAACTATTATTGTTTGTTTTGGTATGACAATGGAAGGTTCCAGGAAGGGACATGAACTGTACTGTAATGTACTGTACTACAAATATTATTGTTTGTTTTGAGTTGACAATGGAAGGTTCCAGGAGGGGACATATACTGTACTGTACTGTACTGCAAATATTATTGTTTGTTTTGGTTTGACAATGAAAGGTTCCAGGAGGGGACATGTACTGTGCTGTACTGTACTGTACTGCAAATAATATTGTTAGTTTTGATTTAACAATGGAAGGTTCCAGGAAGAGACATGTACTGTGCTGTACTGTACTGTACTGTACTGTACTGTACTGCAAATATTATTGTTTGTTTTGATTTGACAATGGAGGTTCCAGGAGGGGACATATACTGTGCTGTACTGTACTGTACTGTACTGTACTGCAAATATTATTGTTTGTTTTGATTTGACAATGGAAGGTTCCAGGAGGGTAGCTGCTGCATTGTTGACATAAGAGGAGGTTGATAGTTGCGAGGCAGAAGGGTTTCCAGCTCGTTAGATAGCTTATTATCAACCTATAAACAAATAGTCAAGGATTAATCAGATATAGGGTTACCAATGAGGATGAGACTACAGACTACAGAGAGGACAGTAATGAATTTATTTAGTCCCTCTTCTTACATTAAGGGTTCCTGTCAGACCCAAACTGGCTTATTACTGTGCTTAATCATTTAGTAAAACATCAAATTACCAAATTGAAGACAGAAACAAAAAATAAAACATCAAATCGTCATAATTTAAATGTTTTTGGTTCGTCTTTACAGTCTCATCCTTTGTAGGTAACCCTGTAAGTTGTTGACAGATGGTTTTTTCATATTTTAAATAAAAATGCATACAAAATTAGTTGAAACAATAATTTCGATAAAAAAAACTTTCGGTATTATCACATCTTTCTTATTAACGTAGCTTGCAGCACATAAAACTTTGACTTTAGGTTGAATAATATTTAATCATAGTATTTATAATGAGAACAATATTAACTAACCCTGACCTGATTCAGACCAAGATGCCGAGATTGATTCTGTTGATGAGATATCCGTCCTAGTCCATGTCTCTCCAGTTCTTGGTCGATCCTCTCCAACCCTTGTCCTCGTGGGTCAGGATGTCTGTTTATCTCCAGGGTATGTCGGAGTTCCTGTCTTGGAGGTAGGACATCCAACCTATTCGACCCAAGCATTTCCTGCCGTATAGATCCTAGCAGTTCTTGTCTGCTAGATCCAAGAATTTCCTGCCTGCCAGATTCCAGCATTTCATGTCTACTTGGTCCCAACAAATCATGCCTGGTTGAGCCGAGAATATCATGACGAAGTGATGAAACATCGTCCCGACAGGATCCCAGCATTTCCTGCCTTGATCTATGTATTTCCTGTCTACCAAGTCCAAGCATATCTTGCCTGCTGCTCACCAAAGGTTCCTGTCTCGGAAGCCCAAAGCCATCCTGTCCCCTAAGCCCCAGATTGTCATGTACCCCCCTTAGACCCAAATCTTGTCCCCTTAGCCCCAGATTGTCTTGTCCTCTTAACCCTAGATTGTCATGTCCTCTTAGCCCTAGATTATCCTGTCCCCTGAGTCCCAAGTTGTCCTGTCTATGGTGTCCCATGTTGTCCTGTCTAGATTGTCCCATGAGCTCCTGATCTAAATGGTTTGCAAGAGCCTGCTCTTCTTTACACAGAATCATTGGATCGTTGAGAACTTCTTGCTTCAGAGGATCTACAACAGAACACATTGATATTTTAACCATTTTACTTCTTCATAACTTTTGGACAAATGTTTATTATAAACTCAATTTTACAAAAAAGGAACCAATTTCTTCAGATTTGGTTTGTCAATTTTCGTCCAAATCTTAGAGAATAAAAACAAACGGTTACTTTGTTGTACATTCAAAGACCAACAACATTTCTGATTTTAAATATTAAGAATCTTACTTAATGGTAGATTGAAAGACTAAAATTTAGCTTTTTTGTAGATTGAAAGCCTAAAAACCCTTTAATGGTAGACTGAGGGACTACTTGAACATACTTAATTTAAGGTTAAAAGACTTAAAACTTACTTTTAAATGGTAGATTGAAAGACTATAAACTTACTTGATGATAGATTGAACGACTATAAACTTACTTGATGGTAGATTGAAAGACTATAAACTTACTTTGTGGTAGATTGAAAGAATATAAACTTACTTGATGATAGATTGAAAGACTATAAACTTACTTTGTGGTAGATTGAAAGACTGTAAACTTACTTAATGGTAGATTGAAAGCCTATAAACTTACTTGATAATAGATTGAAAGACTATAACTTACTTTATGGTAGACTGAAAGACTATAAACTTACTTAATGGTAGATTGAAAGACTATAAACTTAATTAATGGTAGATTGAAAGACTATAAACTTACTTGATGATAGATTGAAAGACTATAAACTTAATTTGTGGTAGATTGAAAGACTATTAACTTACTTGATGATAGATTGAAAGATTATAAAGTTAATTTATGGTAGATTGAAAGAGTATAAACTTACTTAATAGAAGATTGAAATACTATAAACTTACTTTATGGTAGATTAAAAGACTATAAACTTATTTTTAAATAAGATTTAGAGACTACAAACTTAGACTAAAAACTTACTTGATGGTAGATTGAAAGACTGTTTGCTTAGATATTGCGCTATCAGCTGTTCCTCGCTCATCTCCCTCTGCTGAAGCGTGTACACGTTCTCGTGGACAAGATGTTCTTGATCTTCTACCCCTCCTCCTCCTCCACCTCCACCTCCAGCTCCAGCTCCTCCTCCTCCTCCCACCACTCCTGCACCTGTATCTGAACCAGAAAATGTGTTATTCTCCTGAAGCAACCTAGCAACAATTAAATTATTCTCCAGGCCTTAATCTCCTGAAACGACGGGAAAGTGGAGAGGGGGGGAGTCTGAATTAAAACAGACCTATGCGTTTCCAGCCAAAAATATGAAGAAAAAAATTTTGATCAAAAATTATCAAATTAATTTATTGTTCAATCATTCAAGCATTCAATGTCTTTTAAAAGATGTTAGTTACTTTCCCAAAGAATTTTTCCCAAGTGGCAACTTCCCACAGGTATTTTCCCAAGTCAAGTGGCAACTTCCCAAATGTGCAATTTCCCAAGCGGCAACTTCCCAAGTCTATCCTAGCCGCAGCACTCGGCCTCCAGCCTGTTCTAGTCGCGGCGCTCGGCCCCATAGCCCATCCTAGCCGCAGTACTCGGCCCCCATTGCAGCATGCGGCGACTCAGAGGGCCTAAGTAACCTGAAGGGTATAAACGAAACTATCGCCAAAAATTGGAATAAAATCCTCTGGTTAAATTAATTTGAAAATATTTGCATTGCAAAGGGGGGGGCATAACACGTATTAATCTCCGGGAAATTTAAACAGTGTATAAACATAACTTAGCATTGTCCTAGGAGCCTGATTTTTTGCATGCGAGCTTAAAATTATGTATATTACATGCATTTTTTGGTTTTGAACGGTCACCCCCTCCCTAGAAAAATTCCTGAATACGCCCATGATTCCTCTCTTTAAATGTAGGGTCATTTGAAGGTACTTTTACAGTCCCTTAAATGTTTGTGTACTGTACTTACTTATGTACAACCCTGATATGCTGGTTTAGGTTTGCTAGATGTTTGCCGCAGATAGGACAGGCTGGCTTCTGTCCTAGATGTACACTGTCTCGGTGTCTCGCCAGGTCATAGTTACTTTTAAACTTCTTATCACAGCTTACACACGGAAAATTCCGATTATCTGAACAATAACATTTTTAATTTAATCGGAGATCATTTCTATTTCCCCCTAACCCCCTTAATTCCCCCACCTCAAAGTGTCCCTGTAAAAATGCGAAGACATTTTTTTTCAAGAAAACCGATGTTTCTCGAAAAATAATTTTTAGTCATCAAGAGACTATTTTTCAATCCTTTTGAACTAATAAAAATCTGTTTTTCCTTCATTTTGTTCCCTGATTCATGTACTTCTTAACTACCTGCATGTACAGCATTCATATGCCCTGCAAGGGTTGTAACAGTTGCCGCACATAGTGGACACACCCTCTTAATCTTGAGATGGACCGCCTCCATGTGCTTCTTCAAGCTCTGGGTGTCATGGTAGGTTTTGTTGCAGGTTTGACATGAAATTTTTTCACCCTAAAATATTAATATTTTGTAGAAAACTTTGGAAGGAAATAAGCGGTTAAAAACGAGTATTTTAAAAAAAGGGATAGCCCCTGTTCAATCACTTTTCATTTTACGCGAACATTCACCATAGTTTTTTCGGGTTTATTTTTTTCAAAAAACACCCACCACCCCGACGGGGGGGGGGGGATAATTAATAATGCTCTGTGGAGATTAAAAAAAAGCTTTAGCAAAAGACAATTTTCAATTCGTTGACTAAAAGATATTACAATCTTGCTAACAGTGCTTTTAAAATTATTTTCGTTTTTCGTTGACAAATTTTGGACCAACCAATCATAACAACCTACCTTGGTTAGGCGGGTCAAAGCTAAATTGCAAATTGTTGTTGCTTGTTTGTAAGATAACATGCTTTGTAGTTTAATAAAACTCTATATAAAGAGTAAGATCAATGAAAGACCTGATGAACAATCTTTCTGTGTTTATTCATCACCCTCCATTGAGAGAACGTTTTCTTGCAATCAGGACATGTCGGGGATAGTCTAAAATATCATAATTAGGACGGTGGGCCCCATACAACTCTGGAAAAGGAAGACGACATTTATGCAATCTTCTAATTCGCATAAATGTTTTTATGCAAATAGTTTTTCCATTATCTAGATATTAGCAAATGAAATTGGTCTGTTTAGTGTGTACACTACGAAATTACTGTGTTTGATGGTAACTATTTGAAATCATAACTAAGTCTTCTATCTATTATAGTTTTTTGGGTTTCAGTCTCCGGTTTCAGTGTGTATTATTGAGTAGTTGGGTCTATTTGAGAACATTAAATATATTTTTACTTTAGAAAAGGTTCTCAACTCTAAATTCTGAAAGTTAAAACCGATCCGACTTCAAAAAAGAAAACTTCTGAAAAATTCTTTCAAATATTATTTTTCTTAATAAATGATAGGTCAGGACTGGATACTATTTCAAACAATGAAATATCAAAGAGGTTGTTTAATTATCTAAAAAAGAGCATTTGGATTAGAAACACATCAATTTTGCTTAAAAATTTTTAATTTCTTTTTCAATTTTTTAAGTCATTCTCGCCACTAACATACATTTTTTGTCTAAATAATAATTTTTGACAGGAACCCGAGTTTTCTAGTAAATATCATGATTTTCATCAATATTTTACGTTCATTTTAAAATAAAATCATGGACAAGAATTTTAGAAAATTTATTAAATTTTTAACAGTTCGATGTTATGAAAATATTTATAAATTTCGCAAAATTCCTGTCGTTAATTAGCTTAGATGTATCAAACATTAGAAAATTATGCGTGCTTTTGACAAATGTTAAAATATATGTACTTTTGAAAAAAGCAAATATTCCCGTTAATGAACCAACCTGCACACAGAAGCATGATCAGTGTTCACGGAATAGGTTTCATCACATTGTCTGTAAATAATAGAAAACCGTTCTTAAATAAATTATTCAAATTAATCAAAATATCAAAATGTAATAATTTTCAGTGCTCTCCTATTTGATGGTGTATTTTTCTACCTACGCAAACCCGCTATACTCCACTTCTGACCTACGCCAAATCCGCTATACTACACATCCGACCTACTAGCACGTGGTTTTACCGTTACTATATGGACTTGTGGCCGCAGCGTCCGGCCCCCTAGCCTGTCCTAGCCGCGGTGCTCGGCCCCCTAGCCTGTCCTAGCCGCAGCGCTCGGCCCAGAAACTGTCTTAACCTAACCTAACCCTCAAATAATACAAAAATAAACAGCTGGTGTAGTTCAGATATTGCAGTAGGTCGGAAAGTTAGTAGGTCAGAAGTTCAGTAAGGGGGATGTTGCGTATAGACGATGTAACATTACCCTTTTTGGCGTCAAAAAGAAGGGATTAACCCATAAATATATAACCCNGACCCCCGGTCTCGATGCAATTTTTCTAGAACATGCTTTTAAGTCAAATGATTTCTACTTATTTTTTCTTTTTAAAATATTTTTGCTTTTAAACTATGCTTTTCCACCACTATTTTTAAATAAACAAAATATACTTCATTTAAATAAAATATTTGAAGCTAAAAATTAAACATA
This sequence comes from Eurytemora carolleeae, assembly GCF_000591075.1. Taxonomy (NCBI): domain Eukaryota; kingdom Metazoa; phylum Arthropoda; class Copepoda; order Calanoida; family Temoridae; genus Eurytemora; species Eurytemora carolleeae. Next base: position 13,449 of record NW_019397491.1, on the reverse strand, counting down.
TCACATATTCAAAACATTTTGAGGTTCAAATGAACAGACGCGGTAAGCTTTAGCTTCACATTTAAAACGTCCTAATAGTTTACTTTTTTCATTAAATGCTTATTTGTGCTATTCTGCGTTAATATATGCTGATTTCTAGTATAAATGATTCTGCCCTCCGGTTTCAGTGTTTGCTAATTTTGCCAAAACTGCAGATGATAATGCTTTTTGGCAGCCATGTTAAATGATAATAAATAATTATTAAATAGTCGGGGGTAATTTAACGGTTTATTTCCCTGCACTGAGCAATGCCCGAGGTATAGTTGACTGGATCTGTTGTGTGCTTAGTCCTAAAATAAAGAAGTTAAGGGGTTGTTCAAATTTTTCAAAGTAGAGTTGTGGTGCAAAATTATTAATTGATGGAACAAATATTGTCCGTATTATTGTACTCCAAAGTACAAACATCATAAAAAGATAAATATTCAATTTTGAATATGTTTGCGTGAAGATCAGTTTGAAATTAAATTGAATTAATTATATTTTAACTACGATATAACTAATCTGGGATTTCTCTGGTTTGTTAAAAAAATTCCTTTAAAAATGTACAATATGTAACAAGATTCAATTCAACGGCAATATTTGCAGCGCTATGATGTAATCTAAGATGCTTTACTTCATCCACATATCTAGCTCTTGGTACATATATATATATATATGTTACCTATAGCTGGCCAAACGGCTGGGAAAAATTGGCTGAATTTTTTAAGGGGACCCATGGGTACCCTGTGGGGTAAAATAGGCAAAAAAATCGATATTTTTTTTAATTTCGAGAAGAAAAATTTTGTTTCTGAAATTCCACGGGCACTTAGGCTAGTATGATATGCAACAAAATAAGTTTAATATTGATTAATGATAATGAGGGGGATATGGTAGTAGCAGTCTATTATTATTATTATATATTTGTAAGAAGAGGGAGGGGGGGGGGAGGTTAAAATTATAAATTGGACATTAACAATCAAAGAAAAATGTAATTACTTTCTATTATCCAATGAATTAATACCTTTAAAATCCAGATTTGTAGCCTAAAAAAGTGAACTTGAACTAGATCGCTGAACTACCTACAGTCGATTCAAATACTTATCTGTGGTTCAACAGTGTAGATTTCATCTACAAGACAATGACAAATCCTGAATTATTGATCCCATGTCCTATAGATGATAACTACAGATTTGTATGTGTACTGTAGATAGTTAAGTGATCTGGTTCAACTTAATCAAATTCAGTCTCTGGAATAATAATAATAAAAAATTAAACCTGATATGAAGTGCAAGGTTCAGAACCATTCTGCCGCAGGTTGGACAAGGTTTCCTAGCTCTCTTCCCAGATCTTTAACATTTCTAATTTGAAACTTCTTCTTAAAAAAAAGAACTAAATTTCGGATTCCTCAACATTTTTTTTAACAAAATCCAATAAACTCTTTCCGAGTTCTTGAATTTTAAATTTTAAATGTAACTTTAAAAGTGATATTATAAAACTTTTAAGGGACTGACAACCACATAATTTTAAGAGACCCACACATTCTACATATTGGTGGGAATGTCAGATTCACAATGTTGCCCGCTAACCATCAAAGGGAGTGTTCGCAAAAAATGAAATGGGATATAGGCTTACGTCGAAATATTTTCGATGGTGATCGCTAATTTTACTTTTTTAATTTATATTGCGCATACAACTTTTTATTCACGGGTGGCTCTGGATTTTCGAACATTCCTGGAAAATATGAAAATATCGTCTTCATTATCAAAAACAGGATTAAACGTTTTCAAAAGTAACTCTCAGATCATAAAAAATAAAAATGTTTTGAAATTTCAACAATAAACGAATTCGTCGAAAAAAATCGATGATTATAGGTTGTAATATCTGAATGATTTGTTTGGACTTAAATTAATTTTTTTGCGATCCAAGTCAAATATTGCAACTTTCTGAATTTGTATGGACGCTATGTTCTTCGGTAAGAGTCGTTTTTAACAATTTTCTCATTATTGACGCTACAGATATAAGATTAGTAGCAATCCGTCGAATATCTTTCAACGTATACCAATTCCCCCTTTCAAGTTTCGCGAACATTCCCTTTAAATGATCATGGATAACTGAGATTTTATAGTTTAGCATAAAATAATTTAATTATTTTTAATTGCTGCAGGAAAGGAAGGAAATTATCGTCGTTCGACACATTTTCAATACAAAAAAAACGAAGATATCTTCCGCAATGTTACTCAAATCAAAATTTAGAAAGTATTCTTGTGAATCGGATACAGGATCCGGATTAAAAGCACGGCTTGAAGGTACTGTTAAGGAAAAATTAAAGGGGGTATGGATGAAACCTGAGAATCTCAGGCGTTGAGCAATGCACATAAATTAATATAAATAAATATAAATATAAAATAATATAAAATTAATATAAAACTGTGTCAAATTTATACGAAAATTCATATATTTGCAATTTTGTATAAAAGTTGTAGATTTAAGCAGATCATAATAAAACAAATACGCAACCAATCTGAAAACGAAGATATCCCAAAGGAGCCTGAGAATCTCAGGTTTGCTCCCATAATAATTTTTTTTGCATTTTTGATATTTATTATTGATAATATAATTACATATAGTCCGTATTACGTCACCAGACTTCCGCCAATGGCAGTGCAGTATACTGGTCACGCGATTTACGTCTGTATCACGTGACAACGATACTACAATGCCAATGGCTGAAGGTCTGGTGACGTAATACGGACTATATGTAATTATATTATCAATTATATCTATTAAAAATGCAAAATTAAAAAATTATAATAAGAGAAAACCGAGATTCTCAGGCCCCTGTGGGATGCCGTCGTTTTCAGATTGGTTGCGTATTTGTTGTATATGATCTTCTTAAATCTATAACTTTTATACAAAAATGCATATATGTAAATTTTCGTATAAAGACTCAGTTTTATATCAATATCAGGAGACAGGAACATCAGATAGATGTTTTATATGTACCGTTCAACGCCTGAGATTCTCAGGTTTCATCATATACCCCCTTTCATTTTTCCTTTACAGTCCATCTAAATGGTGGCAAAGAAAAATATAAAATTTGCAGATTTCGTTTAAGTTTTTTGATAACTATTACAGCAAGCATATATTTAAAAACCTGATTGGCAGGGTTGGATGTATACGGTTCTGATGATTAGCAAGATCAGCTCTAAAAAATTATCGTTAAATATAAATAAGCATTTTTTGGCATTTTAAATATTGATATCGAATTAACTTATTTGAGTTCGGAGTAAGATATATAGCAATGAGATAAAAAACTATCCACCTACTTAACAATATTTAATTTGTTATATTTGTTTAGAGGGACCGTTCACTTATTTGGGTAATTTCATGGTAAACTAAAAAGTCTATTAGCTGTTGATTAGTATTAGTTCTACTATTCAAAAACAACTGTGGTCGGAGAAAAAAGCCGATTTTTCGTCCAGAATTCGAGCGCGAAGGTATGATACCTTTGCCTTAAAAACTTTTGCCTTATACGTTTTACAGTAACACAGACCAAGAAAATTTAAATTTATCATATTTCAATGCCATTATGTGTTAGCAATTTAATACTAAAATCATTATTTTCATTATTACCATAATTTTTATTACTATACATCATTTATGGAAAAGAAATTAAAAAAGGGAACAATTTCTACCTGCAATAGAAAACGTCATCACAATATCTACAGTGGCAGAGCTTGTTCTTCCTGCTCCTAATTAACAAATATATTAAAGGGACAGTGTATGGTTTTTAACTAAACCAACACAATTGAAACATCAAAATCAGAGACGTATTCAGGGGGGGCTATGTAGTGCTCAGCCCCCTCTCGGATATCGTCGTTTTCAGGTTGGTTGCGTATTTGCTGAATATGATTGTTTGAACCTACGATTTCTATAGAAAATTTTACATTTATAAATTTTCGTATAAATACACAGTTTTATATAAATTTCCCGAGACAGGAACTTCAGATAGAACTCTTATAAGTCTCGATCAACTCATAAAATGCTTAGGTTTCAGCCTATTCCTATTTTTGAGGTTTGGTCCATCGCCATCACCAAATTTTAAATAATTTTTCCTTATCAGTCCCTTTAAGAAGTTTAAGAAAATATCTTGTTTTTCACAATAAACATTTTATAATTTGTCCTCACGTAACTTTAAACTTTATCTAAAAAGTTCTAGGTAACTTTTTCAAAAAAGTTCTAGGTAACTTTATACAGAAAGTTCTAGGTAACTTTATCTAGAAAGTTCTAGGTAACTTTTTTTTTAACTCGCTAAAGTGCCCGGGCTGCGCACTTCGTAGGCTCTTGTCATTATTTTTGCATAACTTTCTACTTTAATAAAGTAAAAGTATTTTTGAGAAGGGGCAGGGGAGCTTTTAACGGAAATATTTAAATGTTTCCATACGTTTGAGAATTTGAACAGAGAATCTTTGAGAAGGGTTATTTAGATTTCTATTTTTTCAAAAGTGGGTTCAATCTATTTAATAAAACCATTAAATATTTAATTCAGGGGATGAAAGTTCCAAACCTGACGCTGGATTTATGATTTGTTATAGTAAAAAAATGCAATTTTTATAGTAAAAAGTTTAACCCTTCCAGAAGCCTATATTTTATTCTTAGTTACCTTTCATTTGCTTTAGTATACGCTTCTCTATGCAGGGTACTACCCTCCCTGCAGGCACGGACAATCAGACGGATCTAAATTAAAAGTACATTTTAAAGGGACTTTTCACGTTATTTCATGTGACCTTTAATTTATAAAGTGTAATGTTTATTTTACTAAGGTGCCTTTAAATGCCTTAGTTTAAACTAAAAAACGATCGAATTGCTTTTAGAAAAAAATATCGTTTTTAAAAATGATCCATTTGTTTGAACTTACAAAAAACGAAAAACTATCTTTTTTGAAAACGATCGTTTTTTTAATGTTTGGTAATAAATCTGAGTTTTCTGACAATTAATTTTCAATTTTTTTTTCAGGAATAACCTGAATGTTTTCTGGCCTCGAATTTTCCGACATAAAAATGTATTTTCTCTTTAAAAGGTCGTTAACGAAGGGTCGTCGTTAACAAAAACGATCGTTTTAAAAGATGACCGTTTTTAAATTTCGAAACATGATCGTTTTTTTAAACTATCGTTTTTTTAAACTATCTTTTTTTAAACTATCGTTTTTTTAAAACGACTTTCGTTTTTTTTAAACGATTTTCGTTTTCGTTTTTCTTTGCCGTTTCAAAACGGAACGATCGTTTTTCAAAAAGTGGAAACGAGTCAACCCTGTCTTTACCTGCAATAACTAATACTAATACTATTACTAATACTATTACTAATACCTGATGTTGAGTAGAGTGGAGTAAATTTTCTAAAGAATGCTCGTCTATAAGAGCTGCGTCTAGTTTAACGAATACTCCAACTATACCCCCTAGCTCGACATACTCCAGGTTAATCTCTGATCCATAATCCATCCTGCATCTGGAACTTACAACACACAGATTAAATACAAAGGGGTGCATATCCCAAATTCTCTTCCTTGGCTGATTTAAAAAGAAAATACTATTGGTTCTCCCTTCTTTTGTGTCAAATTGAACCCACATTAATGTTTGATGACTGACATACATTGACATACATTTACATTTACACCCCTTAACATGAATTGTACATTTTTAAAATTACATAAGTTAGAAAAGAACTTACTAGAGTCACCAACTCACCATACATAAAAAAGGGATTAAAGATTTAAAATCATAAAATAGAAGATATAATCAAAGTTAAAATTCATAATTGCCAAGGTAACTAATAATTTAATGAGGCTAAATAACATTGTTTTGTATTGATATACAATATACATAGCAGATTAGTAGAACATTTGTATGTTCAGTAGAACAGTAATTTGACATTTTTTATGACAAATTTACTTTTCATTTATAATTAAATATTTCATTTTTAAATTTGGCTTTGAGAAAAAATTTAATTTTATTCTTCACAAAATTTTCAATTCTTTGGAATTTGGGCTTTAATTCAGACTACAAATATACGTAATTATATAACTACATCTAATACAATTTACAAGGAAGATTTCAGGGATTTAACTGATCTTCCTTCAATGAGGGTAGGAAGGCAAACCACATAGAACCTGCGCACGAGCCGCATTCCCCGAAAGTTCTTGTCAAAAGCAATCAAAATTAAACTAATCGTGAAATAAAATGGCCAAGATGTAAAAATTGTTTAAAAAATTTTATTTAAATCATTAAAACATTAAATCATTAATGATGTACAGCATACAGCAGGTTTACAGAAAATCAGGTTTCCACGATTTTTGCGACATGCCTTCCCTCCCTCCCCCAACCTTCTCTGAACAGTGGCAAGGTAAAATTTAGTTTTGGAAAAATATCATGCACGCCATATACTAAACATACATTACATTTATTTTTCAGATTATATTTTAAATCTGATAAAAATTTTCATCCAGATTCTGATTCAATTTTTATGGAATTCGGACACATTTTAGGTTCAAAAACTTTGCGTCTCATACTTTTTTGATCTTCAGTTTTAAAGTCCTTTAGGTGAAGTTGAATTGAAAACTCTAGACAATGAAATAAAACTACAATAAGTGAAATATGTAAAATAATGAAGACAAAATTCCAAATATTTAATTAAAAATAATAAAAGGTTTTAAACACTGTTATGAATGATTTTGTGTTAAAACAAAATGAATATATAAGTGACAACTTGTGACGATAAACTTTATTTTTATTTCCAGGGTTGTGTGCAGGATGTGCAGAGAATAAAACCTAATTTGAAAACAAAGCAATGGATCTGATGATATGGAAATACTTCGTAAATGCAGAGAACATTCTCTTTTTACTCCAGGAAATCCACATCGTTCGTTCCAACTCGATTTCCTCCAACTTTTATCGAAGTTTCCTAAACAATTATCGGCTAGAATATTCTTTAGTCTTTGGAGGATGTCATCATCCATATTTAATACCAACTGACGTGCCCGCCGTTGCCCGTGGAATTTTAAACACACTTTCTCTAAATCGAAATAAAAGTCAAATTTTGAGGGAAAAATCAGTCAAATCTGGATCCAGATCAGGATCTGCACCTGGATCCAAATCAGGATATTTTATATATATATATATCTTTATCTCGATATTCCATGTGGGCACTATAGAATAAATGCTTGATCTCTACATTAAAGTTTTCCCCGCAAGGAGTGACCATTATGGGATGCCAAAGAGAAATTATATCGATCCGTCGTAGGTCGGCATAAGACTGAAAAGTACCTGTGCAGGATTGTCTCTGCCCGGCCTCGGAACCTCCGTGATAAGATCCTCCTTGATCAACCTCTTCCTCTCTTTGGCCATGCTAACCCTGATGTTCTCCTGCTGGTGGTACTTACACAGCTTCACCACAGAGAACACTAGCAGTCCCATCCTAATAATTAATCGTTACAAATCAAAATTATTTCTGCACTACACAACACACAATTAGCCGAAGCATGATTAAAGGATGGACGAGGAATGGACGATCTAGAAGAAAGAATGAAAAACAACAAATATAGAAGTCTCAAAATTTAAAAATATTGTAAAATTTAATTGAAATAAATTATTACATTGCACACAAGCACAATTGTTACTTTATAGTTATTTCTTCAAAAATAAATTTACTTTACATCTTACATCTTCCCACCCCCCACCCCTTCCCCCGTTATTTATAAATTATAAAATTTAAGTGTATTTATTGTGATTTTAACCGAAATATATATATTTATCGCAACTCTGTCTAATCATAAACATGTTAAAACTGACCATGTAGTCCAGGATAGCCAGACCCCAAACTGTGCAGCGAAGAGCTGCATGTAGAACCCCTGGGGGTCAATAGCGTCGGCCTTAGCAATATCGTTCTCAGTAGCATCAGCGCAGCTTTCAAACCTAAACAATCAATAAATCAGTCAACTCAAAACCAATCAATTAATCAAACAACAAAATATTCGAAATAACAATCAATTAATCAAATCAAATCAAATCAAATCAAATCAAATCAAATCAAATCAAATCAAATCAAATCAAATCAAATCAAATCTTTTATTAGGCCACAAATTATACAATGTACATACATATAAATGCTAATTGAAAATAACAGACAATTAAGAGTATATTGTGGCCGGGGAGCTACAAGATAGCTCAGGCTGTTTACACATGAGCTCCCCTGGTTCAGCATAATATAGATAAGATTTAAACAATTTTCTATGTGCATGAATGGAGCACATAAATGGCGGAGTGTAGCAGCGGTGGCGGTTGGAGAGCAGGAGGCGGAGAAATGGCATCAAACTATCAGTCAGGAATAAAAAAAGTTAAAAAAGTTAAGGGCTCAATAATGTTTTAGTCGGTTCTTGATCAAGAAACATTTTTAATACATGTTATTTCGATCAGGATGAAAGATCAAAATAAGCTCAATATTTCTTTTGACAAAATACACATATATGATAATTCAATATATGTATTGAATAAGCACGAATAAATATGAACAGATCATATTTCAGACCATGAAAACCCCAACCTAATCTAAGTAATTAAAGTTGAACAAGTATAGCAAAATAGCCGGTTGCATTCAAAGTCCAATAATCTATCCAGAAAAAGTTGCTTAACAAATAATCAAACCGCAAATCAATAAATCTAACAACCAATCAAGAAATCAACCAATCAATCCATCAACAAAATAATCGAAATAATAATCAATTAATCAAACAAACCGTCAAACCGCAAATCAATAAATCTAGAAATCAACCAACAATCAATCAAACAACAAATCTATTTAACAATATCTTAATCAAACAATCAATCAATCCGGAAAGCTAAAAATCTAACAAACAATCTATCAAGCAACCAACCAACCAGGGTGATGTAATAATTGAGTAAGTCTTCGGGTCCATGAGAAAGTTGTAACTATGGAATCATGAATCCATGGCTACAACAAAAATCAATCAATCATTCACACAATCAACCCCAATATATACCACTGGCCAGCAACTAATCAAACCTATTAAATATTTCACCTTCTTGTCATTTCTCCACACCAGGTGTTGAATCCCAGGGTGATGAAGAGAGCAGCTGTTAGGGTCATCCTGATAACATACACTCAAATTATACTCGCACAAATATAAGTAAAAAAGTGCGGCATTTAAATCTTGTGAGGTTGCTCTTTCATGGAGGGGCGGGGGTCCACTCCACAGTACAGTTAGCAGAAAATTTCCGGTTAAGGATACTTTTAACATTTAAATGAATGAATTTTTACCTTGAACTTAATCCCTTTTTCTAAAAAAAAAGTCTGAAAGAAGAATACAAACCCGGACATGAAGAGACTGGTGATGACATCTATGAACGCCGTGAGGAAGCTGCTGTCTCTGCCCTTGCACAGAAACTTAGACAGTCTGTAACAAGAAGACATTTAGAGGTAGTAGGGTATGGATACTGGAGTTCTTCATATACAGGGTTATCAACAAATATGAGACTTCAGAGACAACTGTACAGACTTTATACTGACTGTTTCCTTATAATCATGTAAAGGGTTATCAACAAAAGATGAGACTTCAGAGACACCTATACAGACATTATACTGACTGTTTCTTTATAATCACGGTTCTCTGAATTGTTAACCTGTTCATTTCTTTGCAAAGCTATTTAAATACTAATTTAGCCCAGGGATTGTCATATTAATTGGGTTTCCGGTTCTCTTTATATTCTCATCCTTAGAGGGTAACCCTTAGGCCGTTATTGTACATTTTAATAGAAAGAAATAAAAAATCAAATTAAGAAACTAAAATAAATATAAACAGACAAACCTAAAAAATGCAGATTAAAAAAATACTGAGACTTAAGATTTTGACAAGGATTGAGATTAATAGACTCTGAAGTAAAGAAGAAGGTAAAATAAAAATAATATAAAAAGTATCGAAAGAGTAATAAATGAAGGAAAAATGAAAGAACAGCTAGATAACAACGGTTGAAGGAAAATGTAAAATACTAGCCTATCTTCTAAATTAATTGTGAACATGTTCTCTTTGTGTACATCGTAAAACAAAACAAAAATAATTCGCGGATTTTCACAAAAAAAATTCGTGGATTTTCAAAATTTTTAAAAACTTAATGACGATCGAATTTTGATGGAGACAAATATTTAAAATTTCAATCATTCATAAACCTTTCCTGGGGTCCCTAGATGTCCCACAAAAAATTTGGGCCCGATCGGTTCAGCCGTTTTGACGTTTATTGGATACAAACAGACAGACTGACAAACAGACAGACCAGCCAAATTTATATATAGATTACGGAGAGAAACAAGAACTGACAAAGGAAAGATAAAAGGATAAAGGAGAGGAAAAGCAGTAAAGAGAATCAACAATTAAAAAGGAAATTTTATCAGATAAAGAAGATAATTCATGAAGGGATAAAAGAACTAATAAAGAAAAAGTGGGAAACCAAAAAAATCTATAAAATGAAATATATAGGGAAGGAAAAAAGAACTGATAAAAGGGAAAAATTGATAGAAATGAAAAACAACTGATCAAAATGTTTAACTAATCATAATGGAAAAAAGAATTGATTAAAGAATAAAAAGAACTGAGCTGAAAACTTTAGAATGGTGGATATCGAGATTAACACTTAATCCTCTCTTTTTCTTAATATCAAGACTAACCTAGTCTTATACTTGTATCCTGAAAAGTCGAAATTCAACCAATCAAAGTCGCGTATGTGAAGCTGATAAATTTGAAATTTTGCACGCCATTTAAGATTAATATACAGAAACGGGAGGAACTCTCTAATTTAAAAATCGGATTTTAATTTTTCTCTACTATATCCAAGAAAGAATGGTTTAAGAAGAAAATCAAAAGTGTGTCCATTGAATACTCAGATTAAGTAATCGGGATTTAGGATATCTCATTCTAAATTTTTCAGCTCTGATCAAAAGGAAAAAAAAAACTAAAAAAGGGTAAAAAGAACTGATAAAGGGGTAAAAAGAACTGATAAAACGGTAAAAAAGAACTGATAAAAGTAAAAAAAAGAACTGATAAAAGGGGAAAAAGAACTGATCAAAAGAAAAAAACTAATCAAAAGAAACAAAAGAACTGATAAAAGGGTAAAAAGAACTGAAAAAGGAAAAAACCTGTAAATCTGTGTAGCCGAGATAACCAGCATAACAACTCCCACGAAGATGGTGTAGTTACAATACCTAGACATATTGAGTTGAAATAAATAATTTACATTTTGGTAAGTGTATACATTTTGGCAAATATTTCCCCCGGCCTCAACAATAAAAACTATTTATTTCCCCAAATCTTAGGGATGTATTCTTTAAGATTTTTTAAACAGTTAAAAAAGAATCAAAAGAGGGAAATGCGCCATTTAAAATATAAATATAGTGAACCCACAGTTGCCCAGATTGTTCATGGTTTGTCCCACCGTTTACCCGGGCGCTTTATCGTGAATTGCGAGTTAAGCTATTTTTCCCGATAAAATTCAACCAACTCAACTTAAATCTCAAACCCAAACTAAGAACATTCCCGTGGTCCTATTGAGTTCTCCAATAAAAATTTTAGGGACTTCGGTCAAGGGGCTCCTGAGTTATGATCGGGACAAACAAACGAACAGACAGACAGAGATTACAACTTTATATAAATAGAGTAGATACCCCAGGCCCAAAGAATACTTTTTTTTAACTTACGCTTGGCTGGCCCAGTCGACGATAAACTGACCGTCAGTTTCCCTCCACTCACCAGTAGAGAACAACAAGCAGTGACCCTGCAGATATGTAACATATTTTAAAGTCTGCTCACAAATTGAAGATTTTAACAATTAAAACTTATCTTCAGTGTCCCGAATTGTTTACAATTGAACCCCTGGCATGGTACCAAAAGCAGTACTTACATGTCCAATCCCATCTTTTTGGATCAAGCTCATTTAGGTGTTCATCTTTTTAGATACACTTATGCTGAACCAGAACCATTAGGAGAACATGGAGTCTTACCGATCTTTGGGTAAACATTGGTGGTTTATTTAGAACAAAACACGTTTAATGTGTATTGTTGCTAATAATATCAGCACTTAGACCCAGATTCGGGGAGCCAAAACATACCGGATCCGGATCACAAACACTGACCAAGAGTTAACGATTATCTTTCGAGAAAACAGAACTTTTGTGTTTAGAATCTCGAGATCAAGCATTTATCTCCATATTATGCAGATTTGTTGTATATACTAACGGATCAAGCATCTATCTTAATAATATGCAGATCGACGGATTAATGCAATTCCTTTTCGATATCCCTTGTTGGTCATACCTTAACGGAACAACTTTAATTAAGAGATCAAGCATTGATCCTCAATTCTAAAAGTGCTAACATTGGATAACGAGATTGACAATATCCAAAAGTTTCGATCTCTGAATAAAGTGATTAACGTTGAATTAATCCATTAAAATTTGTATTTAGTATAACCTTGAAATTCTCCTGGTGCATGGACATCGGGATAGTGATGAGCAGAGAGAGAAGGGCTGCTATACAATACCCAGCCAACTAAATTCAATATTGATAATTTCCTGAACTAGATAACGATTTTTGGACTGCGGCTAGGACAGGCTAGGGGGCCGAGCGCCGATAAGACAGGCTAGGGGCCGAGGGTCCCTAAATAACAAAAAAATAAATAATAATAAATTTGCTGAAAAATAAATGGTCATGTACAAAATTGATAGGAGGGGGGGGGGGCCAAAAATCGTATACTAGGACAGACCCAAGTACCCAGTTCAAACTGCAGTTTTACGTATTTATTTATTCTAAATTGCATTATTAAAATTATTTATTACTAAACCAAAGGATTTATTGAAAATATAGAAGTATGAAAAATATATGAAAATTAAACCAGTTTACTGACCTGTATATACAGAATAACGTTTGTTCCTGTAGTTGACGGCATGTTGCTCAAAGAATTTAAATCTTTGTCCAATGCAGTAAAATGTCGTAATAGTTTGCACCTAGAGGTGCCAAACTACATTTTACCTCTAAAACAAGATATTTCATGTAAATTCACATAATATTTAGAATCAATCTGGAACTAAATATTCTTAATACAATTGCAAAAAGGCCTTTTTAAGATGTAAAACTTAAATCCTCATCAATCCGTATGTTCAGTTCTTTCTTTGACTATGATTTTTCTCTCTCAAGTCTCAATCAGGACTTTGCGCAATATTGGAGAAATGCCGCGGTGATGCACTAGTCACGGTTTTGTCTTTATGCGGTCAAAACTAAGGGCGTCGTTCCTAACTTGGCGGAGGGGGGGATAGATAAAACTCCTATGAATGCGCGATACCGGATAATATTTCTTTAATTCTCTCTCTCTATGA
>NW_019397490.1:25263-64877 GCF_000591075.1 Eurytemora carolleeae | reverse complement strand
TGCCTCTGTTCACAACTGGTTTTTCTTATTTAAAAATAAACGAAGAATATTTTGTGTTTCTAATTTCATAAAATGCATTTTTAGTCTAAAATCTCAAATCTTCCTTGATCAGAAAACGTGATAAAATTTAGTTTATTTATACAAGTTTGCGAGAACACTCATCAAGCCGTGAGGATTTACATTAAATATTCTCAGTGGGGTATACGGGGAATAACTATTTTTTGAAGCTTTGTCGGCATCAGATCAAGATGATGTTCAAAGTATTGACCTTGAAAATCCTCCAAATTAATACTGCGATCGTGGGGAGGTTTCAACATACTTTGAAAAAGTATGTTGGGAAAATGTTTTTAAAGAAAATTATCATCCCTGGAATATTTTTTCAATTTTTTTCTTCATAAACAAAGAAGAGCTCGTAGAGATTGTCTAAAGATCTGGCTCTTTTACTCTTGTTTTCTCTTCTTAAAGAGATTGAAGGCGTAAAAAGTAACCCTCTATGCAAAGATAATAATGCCCGATTCATAAGGGTACCATGGAAACCTTTATCTTACACATAATGTGAAAAATACTGTCATTGTTCTAGCTTTAAAAGTGTTAAACTGTGATTTCTATAGTTTTCCTGCAATAGAAATGCACAAGTCACTTTTGGTATAGAAGCCGCAATTGAAAATGATCTTTTTTTAAAATGTTAAACATTGATTTCGAACTAATACAAAGATATTTTTTTGCTTAATTTTCATTTTTTTTATATCTTTGGTTTCTAAGCTGTAAAACGTCAAAACGTTTGCACTAGATTTTTAAAGGATCTGTGTTAAGCCCGGTCTTTGAATTGCCTACCCCCGGTTTAAATTTGAATCACCGATTCAATTCCTTCCTGAGGTTTAACTTTGAATCTTTGGTTCAAATTTGAACCGGCATTAGGTATTTCAGCGACGTAGCTCAAATTCATTAATTTTTGTCCCTTGATAACCTGGTCTTTCTTCCGAATTTGCAGAATGAAGATTTAAAGATTAACCAAGGATCGAGGGGTGCGAAGCCCCCTTGATCTTTAGATAATAATGTTGAACTCTCAATTTTTTAGATAATCTCAAGGTTTGAAATGTGTATCTTTTATTTCATTTTTGATTTTTTTGATTTACAGATTTATGAATATTTATGGCCATGATAAAAGTCTTGTTTATTTATAATATTTCAACTTTTATACATTTTCAATCTTTTTTCTTCGGATTAGAGGAAACCATGTTTGATGTTTACACTTTATTGATTTTATTTCAAACTAAAAAAATTAAAAAATAATCTTTCGTGCCTCGCGTAAAATTAAGACTGGAGACATCTAAGTCAATTTTCCCAAATACTATGATTGAGAAACTCCTTTCTAAAACTATTCATGGACTTGATAACTTCCAAAAATGTGTTAAACATATTTTATGAAATCATATTAAAATCTTCATACATTTATGTCTCTTGCAGAAATGATTCTAGAAACAAATTAAGACTAGAGATACATATGGATTTGCACTTTAATTCTGTCACTTCTACATCTTGAAAAAAAATTATGTTAGGCTATTCAAAATTCTTAAAATAAAAAAGCGGGGAAAGGATCAGGGAAGGTTCTGTTTCCTTCTTTTCCCTTACTCTCGCTTACTTCCCCTTCTTTTCCCTTCATTTTCCTTCATTTTCCTTCCTCTCTCTTCTTTCCCCTTATTTTTCCTTCCTTATCCTTCTTTTTCCTTCCTTTTCCTTCATTTTCCTTCTTCTCTCTTACTTCCCCTTCTTTTTCCTTATTTTTCCTTCATTTTCCCTCCTCTCTCTTCCTTCCACTTCTTTTTCCTTCTTTTCCCTTTTTTTCCCTAATTTTCTCTTCTTTTCCCTTCTTTTCCCGTCTTTTCTCTTCTGTTTCCTTCTTATCCCTTCTTTTCCCTTATTTTTCCTTACTTTCCCTTCCTTTTCCTTCTTCTACCTTTCTTTACATACTTTTTCTTCCTTCTCTTTCTTTACCTTCTTTTCCCTTCCTCTTCCTTGCGTTTCCTTCCTGTCTCTTCCTTTTCCTTGTGTTTCCTTCCTCTCTCTTCCATTTCCTCCTTTTCCCCCTTTCTTTTCCTTCTTTTCCCTTCCTCTTCCTTCCTTTTCCTTCCTTTCTTTTCTTTTCTTTTCCTTTCCTTCTTTTCATTTTCTTTTAATTTTGTCTCTTCTACCTTCTTTTTCTTTCTTTTTCTTCCCCTCCCTTCCTTTCTCTTCCTTTTTCTTCCTTTCCCTCTTTTCTTCTTTTGTTTCTTTTCCTTCCTTTCCCTTCCTCTCACTTGATTTTTCTGCCTTTTCCTTATCTTTCTTCCCTTCTCATTTTCCTTCCTTTTCTTTCCTTTTCCTACCTTGTTCTCCCGTTTTCTTTCGTGTTTCCTTCTTCTTTTCTTATTCTTCCTAAATTGTTTTCTCTTCCTTATTCTTCCTAAATAGTTTTCTTTTCCTCTAAATTTTCTCTTTTTCTAGTTTGTTATGCTAATACGAACTAACCAACTTACATATTCTTATGTATAACAAGTATTCTTATTGTCTGAAGTACACCCCCCCTTCCAATAGCCCCCCTTCCCCTCCAATATCCCCCCTCTCCCCACATACTCTACCCCCTCTCCCCAGCTCCACCCAGCCCCTACTCTGAATAAGCAAATTACAATTGCGTTTACAATAATCTATCAATTTCTACCCTTACTCCGTGAAATTTTAATTTTATTGTTGTAAATCTAAACTTTTATCTACTCCGCTCCTTCTCCTCTTTCTTTCTCGTTATCTGCCTTTTCCTTTTATCTCCCATCCCTTTCTCTTATATTTCCCATCTCCTTTCCTTAACCTTTCCCATCTCTTTTTTTCCTTCCCATCCCTATTCCTTACCTCTTCAAATTCCTTACTTTTCCATTACCTTTTCCACATCCTTTCCTTACTTTTCCCATGCATATTCATTACCTTTCCCATTCCTATTCCTTACATTTCTCATCCCTATTCCTTACCTTTCCCATTCCTATTCCTTACATTTCTCATCCCTATTCCTTACCTTTCCCATTCCTATTCCTTACATTTCTCATCCCTATTCCTTACCTTTCCCATTCCTATTCCTTACATTTCTCATCCCTATTCCTTACCTTTCCCATTCCTATTCCTTACATTTCTCATCCCTATTCCTTACCTTTCCCATTCCTATTCCTTACATTTCTCATCCCTATTCCTTACCTTTCCCATTCCTATTCCTTACCTTTCCCATTCCTGTTCCTTACCTTTCCCATTCATATCCTTACCTTTCCCGTTCCTATTCCTTACATTTTCCCATCTCTATTCCTTACCTTTCCCATTCCTATTCCTTACCTTTCCCATCCCTTTTTAACAAATATACTCACCCCCCCCCCTCCTCCTGTTTTGGGAATAGATAAGTGCCTGAGTGTATGATTAGATCTGAAAATGTCTCAGTTTTCTTTTTCGATGTATTTACTCACTTTTATTCTACACTACATTCTTCTAAGCCTGAATATATTTTTTAAAAGAGGGGGGGGGGGGTGGTAATATTTTTCAACTTTAAAACGATAGAAAATTTGATTTGTTTTCAGATAGATATCGGCAATCTTTCATAAAGCTTTTGCAATGATTTCAGAGTATTTTTATTCAATCCTTCACTTCTTGATTTTTATGTAAACACTTGTGAAATATTACATATGTTTTGCAAATATATTATTCAAGACTTGAAATATATATTCCTAGCGGATTCATCGAGTGACATAATCGATTTATAATTAACTAAGCGTCACAATTCAACGTAAATAATAAAAATTTACTTTTAGAATTCTGCTGCTTTCAGCAATTATAGAATTGAAAGCGTAAAACTTTAGAATTTTAGATAATAAATTGAACCTATGCTATTTTCAGATTAACATATGATTGGATTCTGAGGCGGTAAAGGGGAAGCGTCCTTTTCGTGATTGATTGCAAGGCGGCCATCTTTGATTAAAAACACAAGACGGCCATCTTTGTTTTGTCAGCTGGCGAGGCTTAAACATGACTTTGGATGAGAAGGAGTTGGTTGAGGAGGTGCATGACGTCACCAGACTCAGGTTATTTTCAGCTTCTTGTTTTAAGGGTCTTAAATTCAAGTTGGTTAGCTTTCAGATTCGCAACGGTATCATTAACAGGTTTGTCGGATCAAAAATAAATGAGTTGTCCACATTTTTCTGTTTTGAAATTTAAAATTTTCTTTAACTGATTTGTGGACTTGTGCCACAGGAAATATGGAGGAAGTTTTCAGAACTAAGCATTTCTTAAATCTTAAAAACAAAGGATCTCTTCCACTATTTATCAGATAAAGGTTTAAGGTTTAAAGGGTTACCGATGTGAATCGGCTTTGGCCCACTTTAGAGAGACAATTACTTCGATTATGTCTAAAGTCTCTATAATCTACATTAAATCAGATACATATGAATATTATATGTTTCCTAGTAAGGGGGTGCTAGGACTCAAGTAATTAATTAAGGAAAACCTTTAAGTTGCACTTTCTTTTGAAAATACATTTATTCTATATTCCTAGTAAGCACTAAGTATACATTGGATTAAGGGGGGGAGGGGCCAGGGATTTTCCGTTCCTTTACATTCTTCTGAAAATTAAGTGTTTTTTCTTAGAACCCAGAGAGTCCCCCTTAAACTCCCCCTCCTTCCTTCCAACCCCCCTCATATTAGTCTGTGAACAATATTGAATATATCACGTTCTTTCCAATCTCTTTTTTTTTGTATATTCATTTGTTTATCGAAGCGTGGTAATGTTGTGTCCCAGGAAATGATGAGAAAATACAGATTACGGAAAAAGGTTGAGCGAACATGGAATATTTTTCTCTAAGAAGGTTCAGTTTCAGAATTATGTTTTCAGAACATTCTTTGGAATTATTTAAAGAATAACCTTCTTAGCAAACAGATATTGTTAAGTTATTTTGCCAACAAGGGATTTTTAAAAACGTAATTTCAGGGGCGGATATAAGGATTCTGTAGGGGGGGGGTAAAAATTTTCAGTTTAGCGCGCGAAGCGCGCCGAAATTTTTTTTACCCCCCCCTAGAAAAATATCATGATGTATATCAAATTATTGGTTTTAATTGGGTTTGCTTTGCATTTTCCACTCATTTCTGGGATTTACAAACTCAATCTAATAAAGGCTTCATTACATACCTTTCAGCTTTCACCTTGTTTTATACCCTTCATTAAAGTCATTCATTTTACATTAACTACAAAGATCTGTACTAAAAACTGAATTTATTTATTTTAACTAAACTTTTTATTTGATCAAAAAATTTAAATTTTTTGAATTTTGATTTTCTTGCTTTCTTCATAAGTTTTTATGTCAATGACTAATGAAGACAATTCAATAAAAGATAAGAAAATCATAATTTGAGATTTTTAACAACTAGGTCCGGATCAAAACAAATTCCATCCATATTACAGAGATACCCACACAGGATGAGACGACTGTACGGAATTTACTCAGAGCCTTTTTTCTTACATTCATGGTTACCTCAAACTGTTAAATATTTTGTTTCTCTGGCCAATCATTAAGTGTTAACAATTATATACAATATACATGGCAGTAATTCAGCCTCTAAATCTAATCCTTTGTGGGTAACCCTGTACATTTAACTGGACACGGAAATAATAGCAAAGATACAATAATATTAATTTGTTTGCTGACTAATAACCTTTTTATTGTTGTGTATAAACTAATAAAAGTATGTGTGCAGAGCTAGGAAGGGAGCCCTGAAGAAGAAGAATGTATCCGAGGTTAAAAATCATAAATTCATTCCTCGCTTCTTTAAACATCCAACATTCTGCTGTCACTGCAAGGACTTTATTTGGTGAGTACATGTATACTTTGTATTTACTTTCTTTATGTTTTAACAGTTTCAAAATTGTAACGTGTTTGTACAAAAAGAAAGTGCACAGTTTTGTGATTTATAAACTGTAAATATTTTTTTCCTTTTATTACTTTTTATAATTAATATTTTGTGAGAATCTGGTAAAATGTAGTATTCATATATATCATAGTCAGCTTTTCTACTTATAGTGTTTATAATTCAGCTTATCAGAAACTTAGTCAGTACTTTTAAGAATTATATCAACAAAGAAAGTTCTTGTTTTGTTTTTATTTTCACATTTTGTAGGCTTTACCTATTATGGAAGATGTAAAGCAGCCTTTTAAGTAAAATGCTATAAAAATGTGTTTTGAAAGACTCGTAAACAAAAATTAAAACGTAAATAAAAAATGTTAAGTTTAGTATTACCCTCCTGTGAGGTTACCTTGTTATACGGCCCTCCAGAGATTATAATTTGCCCTCTGAACTATTTTAATATCCCATTGGGTTGTTTTAAAACAATGTTGTTAAAAATACTGCCCCCCTTGATTATTTTAATATCCCGTTGGGTTGTTTTAATTCAAGGTTGTTATATTTACTGCCCTTGATTATTTTAATATCCCGTTGGGTTGTTTTAATTCAAGGTTGTTATATATACTGCCCTTGATTATTTTAATATCCCGTTGGGTTGTTTTATTACAAGGTTGTTATATTTACTGCCCTTGATTATTTTAATATCCAGTTGAGTTGTTTTAATACAAGGTTGTTATATATACTGCCCTTGATTATTTTGATGACCTCCGATTTGTGATATTTTCTGCTACGTTAGCTCCTCTTCGTTTGGTAAATTGGAAATAAAAACTGAAATGAATCAGCTGTTCCTGGCCAGGGAGTTGAGAATGTGAGCAGGAAGTGCGTCATTTAGAGAAGGAACATAGCAGTAGACATTAGACGAGCTGTATAGTAGAGAGAATTGACATTCCTCCAAAGTTACCTGTACAGTACTACCCACCTTTGTTATTTTACTTTCCTTCAAAAATACCTCGCAAAGGTTTGTTTTATAATCCTTCGAAGTTTGTTATATCAGCCTCCATAGTTTGTTAATCCTCCGAAGTTTGTTATATCTGCCTCCATAGTTTGTTAATCCTCCAAAGTTTGTTATATCAGCCTCCATAGTTTGTTAATCCTCCAAAGTTTGTTATATCAGCCTCCGTAGTTTGTTAATCCTCCGAAGTTTGTTATATCAGCCTCCATAGTTTGTTAATCCTCCAAAGTTTGTTATATCAGCCTCCGTAGTTTGTTAATCCTCCGAAGTTTGTTATATCAGCCTCCATAGTTTGTTTTATCATTCTCCGAAGTTTGTTATATCAGCCTCCAACGTTTGTTTCATCATTCTCCGAAGTTTGTTATATCAGCCTTCAACGTTTGTTAAATCAGCCTCCAAATTTTGTTGTATCTGCCTCCATAGTTTGTTTCATCATTCTCTGAAGTTTGTTATATCAGCCTTCAACGTTTGTTAAATCAGCCTCCAAATTTTGTTGTATCTGCCTCCATAGTTTGTTTTATCATTCTCCGAAGTTTGTCATATAAGTCTCCAAAGTTTGTTAAATCAGCCTCGAAAACTTTGTTGTATCTGCCTCTGAATTTTGTAATATCTGCCTCTGAATTTTGTAATATGACCATGCCCTAAGTTAGTTTTTCTCTACACAATAGGATTATTTTGATATCCCCTCATTTCCTGAGGTTTATGATTTGTTTATAACAAATACAATACTGCACTTCCAAGGTTCCACAATTATCTATCTATCTAAATGTTCACAAGATGGGGAAACTTTCAGATCATTACCCGTATAGCTCGCATATTTGTATATTACAAGCTTAAAGGCCCGGCGTTGCCTGTGAAAAAAATCTAAATTTTTTTTTTAAATCGATTTTTTTTATCCTACATCACCCCAACGCTACCCATGAGTGTCTCCAAATAATGTCAGCCCATTTGGTCTACTTGTCTACTTGTCTGTTTGTCTACCTTTCTACTTGTCTACTTGTCTACCTGTCTGCATGTCTACTTTTCTACTCGTCTACTCGTCTACTCGTCTACTTGTCTACTTGTCTACTTGTCTACTCGTCTACTCGTCTACTCGTCTACTTTTCTACTTGTCTACTCGTCTACTCGTCTACTCGTCTACTTGTCTACCTGTTTACCTGTCTACCTGTCTACCTGTCTACCAGTCTACTTGACTACTCGTCTACTTGTCTACTTGTCTACCTGTCTATTTGTTTACTTGTCTACTTGTCTGTGTCTACTTTTCTACTTGTCTACTTGTCTACTTGTCTACCTGTATACCTGTACTTGTCTACTTGTCTACTTGTCTACTTGTCTACTTGTCTACTTGTCTTCTACTTTTCTACTTGTCTACTTGTCTACTTGTCTACCTGTATACCTGTACTTGTCTACTTGTCTACTTGTCTACTTGTCTACTTGTCTACTTGTCTACTTGTCTTGTATCTTGTTTCTTGGACCAACGAGAAAGAGAAGTTTTTTTTGACCTGATTAATTAATAAATTCATTAAATAGTAATAGAAGATGGCAAAAGGCGGGGGGCATTGCCTCCCCTCTCCACCCTCCTGAAGTCTCTGTTTATACATTAGGTAAACAGAGCTTAGAATACATCAACATTTTACAGCTTAGTACAGTATAGGGTATTAGACAACTTACTACTTAGTTACCACAACTTAGAAACTCTTAAAAGGACGGAATAGTTCAGAATATTTTCTCATTAGTCTTAACCTTGGAGAGTTATCCAAGAGTGATTGGTTTGTACTCCCGCAAGACAGACTTTTGTCGACAAATTTTTTATTATTCCCACAAAAAATTCAACATTTTTAATCTTGTGTTTTAAACAGTGTACTTTCCCTTGATTAGTCCTTCAAAAGCTCCTTTTCTTGAACATTATTAACTGATCTAGAGATGGTCATCGTTTTCGTTAACGAACCAAATATTTCGAAACAAACGAAATTGATATAATTTCCGATGATGTCATTCAGAAAGATTAATAAACGACGAACAAACAAATTAAATCGTTCTGTTTAAAGAAAGGTAAAAACGAAAACGAACGATTTAAAAGCATGTTATTCCAGTTAGAACGTGAGTTAACGAACTTGATCAAACGAACCCAAACAATGTCGAACGCGCCCATCTTTAAACGTATCTAATTTAGTTTTTAACCCTGTAAAGGCTAGAGGCCTGAATCTATTTATAGTCTGGGCAAGTCCATTTAGAAAAATTGGACCGCTAACTTTAAAAGTTTTGGTGCTGCTAAGGAAGGTCTAAGAAATGTCAAAGAAAGGGTCGGAAAAAATGTAAAAAAAAATGTAAAAAAGGGTCGAAAAAAATGTAAAAAAGGTCGGGAAAAAAATGCGAAAAATAAATTATTTTGTTTTAAGACAAATATCAAGATGTGACACAAGTTTCTACATGCATTTTCAAGGGCTTTTCAAAAATGTAGTTTTTAGATCTGTAGCTTTATTCACAAAAAGGTTATAGGCTATTATAGATTTTTGTTAAAATGGACTTTTACCGCTTTGTTCCGTGCCCTATTCATTAAAAAAGAAAAGGAAGATCCTTTAAATTCTTTTTCTCAAAGTCAAAATCTTTCACGGTGATAGTGTCAAAAATTAGAGTAATAGGACAAAAAATAAGAAACCTGTTTAGTTTTGATGAGATAAACCGTGCAAACACACTTTAGCTTTATTTTTTATCGATTTTTTCATTCTTTTATGGATCATAGAACCTCAATTTGATTTTATTTTTTTATTTAATATAAAAAATGTCTGTTGTGTTGTTTTTAATTTTCTAATTACACGGATATCCTATTAACAGTGAAATAATATTTGAGCTCAAAGTAATATTTTTTTTACGTTTTTACTATTTGCATTTTCCCAGACTTTCATGATTTGGCAACTTTAAAACTGTAAACTGATGGATTCATTTATTTTTCTGGTTTCTCGTTTCATATTTGTGAAAAGTAATGATAATCAACAGAAACAGTCAATGCTGTCTAAAACTCTAAATAATATATATATAAAAATGTTGACATTTTTTTCTGAGAAAATATCTTTAACTTTAACCATCAGTAGATCTTTACCAGGGTCATGTCAATTGCAAGAACAAAAATTGTGTCCGATATGTTCAGTCGTTTTCACGTTTATTGGATAAAAACAGACAAACAAGCAAAGTATAAACATATCTTTTTATAAGTAACTGATATTTGTTAAACTGGTTGGAAAAGTTCTCGATTCATTGAATTATTATGATTTGAAAATGTTTAAGCTGGTATTTTAACTTAAATTAATTTGTTTCCAGTGAAAAGAAAAAGTTTGGTTAAACCAGTAATCACTTCCTTCCATAATTTATTAATCTATTTTTTCATACATTAAAGGGACAGACCGGCTATGTAAGGTAGTTAAACTGAGTATGCAGTGTTGTGGACAAATTCTTTGGGATTCATTTGAGACATATAAAACGTTTCCACGTTATATAATTACTGAGTTTGAGTGCAAAGTCGACGTTCAAAATCATGAATTTTGGGTGGGTACGTTTTCAGAATCGGTCTTTTTAACTATTAAATAACGACGACGAAAAAGGGAAGTTAAGGGAATTTTACTTTACCAAGAATTCTCAAGAAAACATTTGCACACTAAACATCCACAGCGCACTGAAGGGAAGCTTTTTAGACAAAATTGGTCAAGGGAACACATGGTTCAGTATAGTTTCCCGAAAGGGCAGTTGCAAACAGTTTTTCACGAAAACTTCGCTGAACGTTTGATTATTTTAAATAACTGTCCCAAGGGACAGTTATTTAATTTCGCTTTGTTGAGGGAATTGTAGGTCGGTAATGATGGTCATAAGGCTGTAAAATTATTTTTTTCGAAAATAATAAAAAGAATTTCTCAGAAATTTAGTAAAAATGTCCGACGAAGATGAAGTCTCCCCTCGAACCCTTGCTGCAGCAGCGTTCAGAAAACTTAGGATTCAAAAATGTTTTAAAAATGTGTAAAACAGGAAAATATGTATGATAATTGTTAAATTTATAAGAAAAGGAAAAAGTTTAAAAAGTTTAAAATTGAAAGAAAACTGCTTGAAGGCGAAAAGTGTTAAATGTATGAGCAATCATAAGAAATATTTTGATTGCCGGAAGTTTGAGGATGTTTAGAAAACATAAAAATGTCTGAATTATGAAAATGTTAAAAATATGAAAATGTTGGAAGTATAAAATGTTGTAAATAGTAAAATATTTGAAGCATACAAAATGTCTGAAGTTTGAAAATAAAGTATGAAAATGTTTAAAGTTTAAAATGTTGGAAGTATGAAAATGTTTGAGGTATGAAAATGTTTGAAGCATAAAAATGTTTGAAGTTTGAAAGTGAAGTAAGAAAATGTTTAAAATTTGAAAATGTTTAAAATATGAAAACATGCATAAGTGAAGCCTAATAAAACATTACTTTACTGGATTCTGAATCTTGACCAACAAACCTTTGAAAAGAAAATAATCAAAATCACATTTTTGATAATGTTTTCAAGGTTGGGTAGGGGTGATGGTGTAAAGGGGGGATAAGGGTGATTGTGCAACTATTTAAGTCTAATGAATGAGGGAGGAATGGCAAACCACATTTTTTTTTCGTTCGACCGCAAATAACGTCATAATTCACCATTATTTCGTCCGACCACACCTTTATTTTCGTCCGACATTGTTTACATTGATGTTTAAAGTACTTTATATTATTTTATTCGAATTTTGAGCCGCGTCATGTTGTATATAATGGTTTAAAATAATTTTTCGGTTTTTTTTAAAGAAGAACATCTTATGAAGGTTCATTAGGCTTAGAACAATTCATGAAAATTTTTATTTTAGAATACCTTGAGCAAATCAAAACCACTTGCTATGCTCCTTACCAACAACTTGTTTATTTTTTAGTTGTAGATTCTAAAATTCCCAGCGACTATCACCTAAAAGTTGCAGTTTAGGAGTAAAATAAGAAAATAACAGAAAAGTGTGTGGTTCCAGACGAAAAATATGTGTGGTCCGGACGAAAAATATGTGTGGTCCGGACGAAAATTAGGTGTGGTCCGGACAAAAAACAGGAATATTCCGTTTTGTGCTAAAAATTTTTAAACGTCGTCTTATTTTTCAAACTGAATGCATTTTAAGCAAAATCAAATCATATTTAACAAGATGACGTTGCCTAAATTTGAAAAAAGTGTTATAGGACATAAACATATATATCTGAAAACACAAGCAACCCCCGGATGAAAAACGGTGTGGTCGGAAGATATAATGGTATATTGTGACGTCATTTGTGGTGCGGACGAAAAAATGGTGTGGTGTGCCTTCCCCCACTTACTGAAATGTTCAACAACAAAAAAGTGTTGGGAATGATAATGAAGATGGAATTAAAGTGGTTGGGAATAGGATGGTAAATGTTATTGAAGATGGGGGGAATCTAACTGGTTGGGTTTGGAATGATATTGGAGATGAAAGGGGGGGGGGGTAGCTCGAATAAAAGCTGGAAAACTGTAAACCAACGTAAATTGTAAGGTTTATGATTGAATGTAAAAAGTCCATCAGTAAAATTAACCAAGTATAAGGTTGCTTAAAGGGATACTTTTCTAAATCAGAATTCTGGGAAACCTCTTCGTCAGAATTGCATTCAGTAATACTCATTTAAAGAGAGTGCTTCCTAAAAATGAGAATAAGTGTGAGATGACGTGTAATAAATATAGGATAAACATGATATTTTGTTAACCTAAAGTATGTTGTACATTATTAACTATCTACGTTTTCAACTTTTACTTAAAACCCATTATTCATTTGAACTTAGTTTTAAATGAATTGGCAGCATGATTAGCTTAAATACTTGGGTTGGGTTTACAATACTATACAGAGAGCACTACAATATATTTCACACATTATACATTCAAATATTTGTGTTGACACCCACCACCATCTTTGTTCAATTAACAAACCACAGAGTTGACATTTTTTATGTTTCTATCTCCCACATCTGTTCCCCCAGCGAGGGAGGGAGTCCAGAGTTCCTCAAATAGTAATCACCGCCACCCAAATCTGTTTTGCGGCAAGCGCGCTCCTCAATTGGTAATCTCCACCACCTCAATTAGTAATCACGGTAAAATTTTGTTTTCTGTGATTTGAATTTAATGCACTTTTAACACAATTTTCGACATCTTTTGGGGTTTTATGGCATCTGTATTGACTTAAACTAAATTTTCAAATTATTTTCAGATTTGTTTGGTCAACAAAAACTGAGAATCAAGGCACAGTTCATTTTAGCCGAATCTTAGATCCAATTCGCCACTTTAATGACTACATTTCATGATAGGCGTCAAGATACAAAAAAGGTCGGGCTGCCTGTGTACTAAAAATTATCTCATCGCGCCCAAAGTAATATCAATCTCCATTTAAAAGATATTTTCAAAAAACCTTTACAGTGTTTAGATTTTTGTATTCGCCAACTCGAGTTCAACATCTACAACAAAACTAATTATATGCATAGAAAGGACTTAAAATTTACTAAAAATTATCTCATTGCGCCCAAAGTAATATCAATCTCCATTTAAAAGATATTTTCAAAAAACCTTTACAGTGTTTAGATTTTTGTATTCGCCAACTCGAGTTCAACATCTACAACAAAACTCATTATATGCATAGAAAGAAAATAAAATTTTGAAAAATTAGTCTCATCACACCCACTACTGAAAATGAAGTATTTAGTCCACTAATAATGGGTTAAAGTTTCCTCTCTATATAAGGAGTTTAAAACAACATTCAGAGGAAAATGCCGCAAACATTCTTAAAGCGAAACTTGAAACTAAAAAACGTAATATATTTCTAGCACTTAGTGTGGCATTTTTATTGATTTATTTTCGAAACTAAGGAGCAATAAAGAAAGCTTTAACAATATTGTACACCATAGGGCCATTAAAAGAGGTCAATATGGTCTTATTTCTAAGAAATAAACGATTTAATTTTATGCTTTTTTGGGCTGATTACTATTTGAGGTGGTGGAGATTACCAATTGAGGAGCGCGCTTGCCGCAAAACAGATTTGGGTGGCGGTGATTACTATTTGAGGAACTCTGGACTCCCTCCCTCCCCCAGCCAACAGTCTCATTTTATCACCCGGTTTGAGAAATTTGAAAGGGGATAAATTTTCATCTTTTTCGCTGATTAAAAAAAATTTAAAAGATTTTAATATGAGAAGAGGCATTCAAGATTTCTTAGAAGGAGCTGCAAACATAACTTCTAATAAACCTCAATGGTGGAAAGTGCCAAAAATGAACCTTTATGTTGAGAATATTCATTTATTGGTGAATCTTTAATAGCATTCTAAAATTTAATGGCGATTACTTTAATCTAAAGTATTTTATTCCAGAGAAGACTGTAAAAGTTTGATGAGTTTGAAAGTTATTTCTTGCATTATCTTTCGTAAAACTTTTATTACAAGGTCATGAATAAGTACTTAACAAAATATTAATGTTTTTTAAACTTAAATTTTCAAACTAGAGATTAGGGATCCTGAAGTCGATAAAATTACATTTCATGATCTTATATTTAAGTCGCTGTAAGTATCTCGTACCATAAAATATTTCCTAAAAATTGGGATAAATTTCTCAAATTCATTGTGCTTTTATAACAATTTTTATGAAAAGAATTCGGAAGTTTTTTTTATGTTTTGTCAATCTCAGCTGTAAATTTTTTTTAATCTATTATGGATACTAATATTAGTTTAAAAAGGAAGTCCTCAAATTAGTAAGACTGTTAACATTGGTCTGCCATTTATATTTTTTAACTTAGAAAAGCAAGAATTAGAGTTTTATTCAGTTTAGTTTAGTTAAGTTATTAGGTCAGACTAGAAGGTAAATGTGTTGACAAAACTTATTATATTATTGTTTGTTGACACTTAGAGGGACTGTGGAAAATTTCAAGTTATGATATGATATGATAAATTATGTGCAGGATATCGTCGTTTTTTTCCAGCTGAAAGTTTAAAAATATTTTAATTTCCGCCATTTTTTCTGTATCAAAGAATCCACATGTTACTTTTTAGAGAAAAATAATAGAAAATTACGAATTCCTTGATGAGAAATCATGGATATCTCATTCATTCTTAATCATACGAAGCTACTGAGGTTATCTTTTTAATT
The DNA here is from genome assembly GCF_000591075.1 of Eurytemora carolleeae. Taxonomy (NCBI): domain Eukaryota; kingdom Metazoa; phylum Arthropoda; class Copepoda; order Calanoida; family Temoridae; genus Eurytemora; species Eurytemora carolleeae. Next base: position 49,787 of record NW_019397490.1, on the reverse strand, counting down.
CCGATATTCCCCTTAAAGGGAGAGACCGGCAAGTCATGGTAGTTGAGCTGAAAGTACACTATTATAGAGAAAATTTTGGATTAATTTGAGACCAATGAGACATTTTAACAGTGTAAATTTTTAAATAAGAGCAGAGCGTAAAGTTTTTTGTAATATTTCACGAGTTGTTTAAGTCAGCTGAAGAAATGTTTTTTTTTGTTGCAATTCTTGAATAACATGTCTAGCCAGTCTCAAGAGAGAGGGTTACTTGAAATTACATACTTTTTTCCCTTGATTATTATAGAAAAGAAAATTGATTTAAATATTTAAACATTTTCTGGTGTTCTCAGTCAGTCCTATTTTATTCGGCAGTTCAGTGATTCATCACTCAGGATATTATCAGTTGTTAATATCTGGAATTAGGAAAAATTACCCTTGTGTGGGAATGTAGAAGTTAATTTTATTGATGTTAGATGGAAATATTTTTAAAAGATTATGATCTAAATTTCTCTTGCAGAGGTTTTTATTGTAATGTTGATGATTGAATGACAACTAAATGGTGATAAAATGATTGATTTGTTTATTTGCTGAATGGATATGAAATGGCTAAAGCTGATTAATAATTGGTTAACAGCTCTCCTCGCAGTATCTCTCAACTAACCTCAGGCCCACAGGGAATGCAAGAAATATTATATATTAAACATTTTCAGTTAAAACATTTGTTTCTTGGGAGGAATTTTTCAAATAATATTTTGTTTGTTTTTTACATATTTATTTTTGAATTTTAATTTTAACAATTTTCTGAAAATAATTAGATGATAGCAGATGAAAATATTTTGACATTTCTATATTTTTTGCCCGTCATTCTTGTTCCTCTTCCATCATGTTCGGCTAATTTTGAAAAAGAACAGAATAGTTTTTTGGAGACATCCTAGCAATTCATATTTTGTTTGTTAAAAAAGGTTTTACTTGCTATGGTCTGAAATATTTCTATTTTATGTTGTTTTAATAAATTCTTGTTTTTTTTCGCAGTCTCCAGTCGTATTTTCCTATGAAAATTCTCCACTTTGGCCTTTGGTAGAAGTGCAACATTTCCACCTTTAATTATATAATTTACAGACTCGATAAATACAGAATTATTTAATTTACAGACTCGATAAATACAGAATTATATTATTTACAGACATGATAAATACAGAATTATATAATTTACAGACATGATAAATACAGAATTATATAATTTACAGACTCGATAAATACAGAATTCATCTTGCCCCTTTCAGAAACTTTGTCCAAACTTTGCTAAGTTTAATACTTTTAATTTTAGTTTGTAAGAATGTTTTAAATTCCAAGCCTAGGGATCAGACATGCTTGGAATTTAAGCCTTGAAACCTGTGGTTTAAGTTCTTCACGAAATCCAATAAAATCTTGTGAGTCCTATCAGGGTGGGATTTCTATGAATTTGTTCCAGTTTAATTTCCTAGAAGTTGGCAGCTTCTGGTAGTTTGGGGGGGTTTCTATCCTTTCTTAACATCATTGATTCTTTTTAACCTGAGTCTGTGTATTGTTATGTTTAGCCTGGCATATATCCAGGTTTGTCTAGTATCCTTTTCCTCTCCTGCCAACCTCACAATCCCCTAATACAAGATGAAATATTCTATACTTTATATTTCCAGATGTAATCTTTTATTTTCATCGCAAAAGCCACCTACTGCTAGCAAATATACTCTTTTCTGGCATTCTGTAGAGAAATGCAATTCCAAAAACTTTACAGAGCTCATGAATAAGACAGCTTTAAAAATAATCTTTACAGTGGCGTGACAGGCCCTGAAAGGTTCAAAGCTAAGTTTGAAACATTTGGTAATACATGGTAAATTGATAGGGTAAATGAAGATGAAAATACATTATTGGACATGTAATACTAATATTAAAAACTTGCTTTTGTTTACCAAGTGCAGTGTCAGTATAAAAAACAAGTTTTTAATGATACTTGGGGTAATTAATTTATGATGATAAGCAAGGATAGAAACTGTTAATATTCCATTCTTTAGAAGGCATTAAAATGAAATTTGAACCATACTTCAATTTAGATATTGTATTTAAAATGATTAAAAAAACTATAATTTAAAAAACATGTGTTAAATTTTTGTAAGATAAACTTGTGGGACCCAATTTTATGAGATTTGAAAATGATAAAATAAATGAATAATTCTGAAGTTTTCATGGATTCAATAGACTTTTATATTGGAATTATGATTAAGGGGATTCTGGGTTTATAGTTTCCGTAAAAAATAATTTTCTTTTCATTTATTTTTGCTTGACTGTTTAAAGGTTTTTAATTGCTAGTCTGTTCAATATAAAATAAAGGATCAAAATGTTGGTGAACAAATAGTGTGTACCTGTGACACCACCTCTTTATACCTGGACCCGGGCTGGAGCACTTAAACGTAGAACAATAAGGAACATGCACTTTCACAACCAGGCTTCATCATACTGTGGTCACCATTTATATCAATAGTCGTTTACTGAAATCCTTATGTAAGACGAAGGTGAGATATGTTTCAATACAAAATTCGGCACTGAAATGCTAAATAATTAGTATTGTTTGGCACACATAGCAATGTATTGTCAGGTTCTGAAATTGTATTATATTATCATTTTAGTAACCGACATTGTATTGATATATATGCTGACCACTGAAGTATAAAAAATATCATGCTAGCTAGCTTTTCACAGTAGTTTTTTTCCTCTTGGCTTTATAAACCTAAAATTATTTTGCCCAAAAATATGCTCTTTTTAAAAGTATTTCTATTGTTAATTTTTCTGTTGGCAACATTCCTTGATATCTGAAATAAGCTTTCTTTCTTTTAGAACCAACATGAAAAGATACGTCAAGTTAGACTTTCAAATATTAAATTAGTGTCTGTTAACCCAACATTTAGACCTTGGGCATGTCACAAAGGACTAAAAAATCTACCTAAAGCCTGGATTATTATTATTATTAAACAGAACTTCTGGGGGATTTTTAATCCCCGTATGAAGCCACACCCATCATTACTTCCCCTCACGATACATGTACAATCACACCTGGGGTCGTCTGTTTGAAAAACCGCTTAGGGCATGTTCTATTATTGAACCCTGGATGTAAGCGTGCCGGGTGCTGGGATTATCAGGAACCTGATTAAGCTGAGCCCCTAGGTTGACATCCACCAACCCACCCACCCCCAGTTGGGACATAGGCCCAGTTCAGAGGGTGGTTTATTCCTTTGTAAAATCAACAATGGTATTCTCAATTACTTGAGTTTGGTCTGACATTAATTATTATTTGTATTGAAATAGTTATGTGCCCTCCCTTAGCAATTTGTCAGTCTAGAAAGTTGCTAAAATCAGCAGGAAAAAGCAAATAAATCTCTTTGACAGAAACTGAAAGAAACTGTCAATTGTTAAAAAATATTATTTTTTTTGTGGGGTGGTTAAACAACCTTGACTATATTAACATTTTTTTGTCATTGACCATCATAAAACTAAAGAAATAATACAAACAGTATTATATAATAATACAAATTTCTATTTATATTACTAATATAATTCTTGCTTTATTAATATTATTAATGATATTTTTGGTTCTGACATTATTAGCATTATATATTCCCCATTTAATAGATTTTCTTGTTTTTTTACACGGCACCATATTCTAAACAAAACAAAACATGTGCCAGGTGCCTACCTTTCTAATTTCCAATAGTGCTGAGACTGAATTATAAGAAGCCTTGAAAGTGCATGATTTATAGGACTGTATTTGATCACAAGGAAACAGCTGAACCTCTTAAAGCTCTTGAACATTTTCAGCACGGCCGTCCGCCATTTTGAAATTTTGAAATTGCCAAGGATAAAACCACATTTTAATGTCGTGGACAGGAATCTAAAAATCTACATAAATTATCCCCTTCCCCCCCCCCCCAAGTATGTTTTTGCTGAGCGAATTTTTTTTTGCTGAATTGGAAAAATAAATGATTTGATTTTTATTAATGCTTTTTGACATCCCCCCCCCCATTACTTCAATAATCATTTCCCCCAGGAGGGAGGGGGGTAATTTTTAAAATTATACACCTCTAGTTTTACATGAGTAATTTGAACCTTTGAATAATGGAGTATAATGGATATTTCATGGAGAACAAATGGTTTAAATTCTAAACTTGCAGGAAAGTTAAATATTTCAGTTAGATAATACAGAGTTTCTATTGAAACTAAAATAGAAGAATTATTTGATAACTTTAAAAATATTTGAACACAGAAATTAGCCATAAAATAGTTGATGAATTATATCATCATGCACACAGCTTTTACGATCAAGTTTCAATGTGTTTGCTTCTTTGTAATGGATGATAATTGAGACGAAAATATGCTTTTAGACAAAACAATTATTGGGTAAACTAAATATCAAGCATCAGCCTAACAATTAAGTCTTTCAAAATATTTAGGAGGATTAATATTTAAACTATCTTTTATTTATCCTGTAAAGGCTGCGGTTCTTTAAAGGTTATGAGTTCTTGTAAAAAACTCAAATTTTCTAATTCATACATCTTTGCATTCTGATGGAGTAAACCTTTGTTATTTCAAACTTAGACTTTTTGATTTTTACATAATTTATGGTTTTAATATTAAAGGTATACAGCATCGGGTTGAAAAGATTCAGAGATTAGAAAATTTCGAGTTTGTGGTCAGAACTTAGTTCCTTTGTAGGATAAATGCATTATAACCAAGATGTCCCTGCAGGGTATGACCACAACGAGATATCAAATAAGAATTAAATTTAACCGTTTGTCAGCACAAGATGTAGATCAAGGCTTGATCCCTAGATTCAGAATTAAAAAGTTTTGACTTAAAGTCACAGTCCAGGACTGTAACAACCTGGGATTATTCAAAAAACTTTATTTTTATCTTCACCACCCTGTTATCATGGAGATTATTTCCACCAACTGTTATCAAGGAGATTTATCTCCACTACCCTGTTATCAAGGATATTATCTTTACCACCCTGTTTTCAAGGATATTATCTCAACTACCCTGTTATCAAGGATATTATCTCAACCACCCTGTTTTCAAGGAGATTTATCTCCACAACCCTGTTATCAAGGAGATTTATCTTCACCACCCTGTTATCAAGGATATTATCTCAACCACCCTGTTTTCAAGGAGATTTTTCTCTACAACCCTGTTATCTAGGAGTTTTATCTTCACAACCCTGTTATCTAGGAGTTTTATCTTCACAACCCTGTTATCTAGGAGTTTTATCTTCACAACCCTGGTATCTAGGAGTTTTATCTTCACAACCCTGGTATCTAGGAGTTTTATCTCCACCACCCTGTTATCTAGGAGTTTTATCTCCACCACCCTGTTTTCAAGAAGTTCTGTAGTTTATGAAGAGATTCTTCAGACAACCTGTATTCTGTGGACACTGTAAAGATTTTATCTGGTAACAGTAATAAATATATATTTTATCTGGTAACTGTAATAAATATATATTTTATCTGGTAACTGTAATAAATATATATTTTATCTGGTAACTGTAATAAATATATATTTTTTCTGGTAACTGTAATAAATACATATTTTATCTGGTAACTGTAATAAATATATATTTTATCTGAGCTGAAAACTTTAGAATGGTGGATATCGGGATTAAGGCTTAATCCACTCTTTTTCTTAATCTGCAGATTAAATATTGCTTGTTCTCCACTCATTTTTAATCTCCAGATTAATTATCCGATCAGGATAATTATAAATATATATTTTATCTGGTAACTGTAATAAATGTATATTTTATTGCCAGTTTATCCCTCCGTCGTTCTACACTACACCTTAACATGCATAATATTGGCAAGGAAACTATATTAAAGTAAAGGAATAGTTTTTATTAAACGTAAATATATGCAGTTAAAAGTTATTTATCAAGGATTAACGAGACAAGAGGGAAAAAATCATGAAAAATCGTATGTCTGATTCACAATAGTTCGCTTTACACGTTTGTCATAACAAGGATCCATGAGATATCACTCTTTTTTCAGATAAAAATTGATTATTTTCATTTTGGTTGCTTCGTGAAAGGGATAGAAAATCTACAAAACCTCCTCATTGTTACTCGGATAAAAGTTTACGGATTGTGAATCGGACATACCTTTTTTTTAATGGAGGGTCAGTTGAAACTAAGTCTCAGTCCACTTTAATCGATTATCATAAATTGAAGATTTTATCATTTCTATTTTCTTTTTTCCGCATTTCCTCTTTCTATGGAGGACGATATCTACGATATCCAATATAAGTCGAACACCTAATTTGGCCCTACTAGGTTTCTTTACATGTTTTTATTCTCCAAGCTGTTGACTATTTATAATAATTATATTCTCTCGTTTACAAATAACTTATTAACGACAAGAATTTCGTTGAAATCTATAATTGAACATTTCTAATTGGAGGCGATTAACTTAAACATTGTATTGGAACAAGATGTGTTTTTACACATGTGTATTGTAGATTAAAAACCTAAATAACTCAATTATTCTGATTGTTTTTCCTTTTTTACAGAATTTAAGATAGGTTATTGAATTAAGTTAGTTAATTCAAACTGAAGGTATGTTTTTTTTAGCTATTTATCCCTTTCTGATCTTTTATTTACTTAATATATATTAGGTCTGAAAAAGAAATCTGTTTTTAATCCGTTTCTTTTTACATAAATACAACGTTCATTATCATTCGCACACTCAATTTGTAAAAAAAAAATTTAAGTTATTACAATAAAATATTTAAATAATTTATCTTATTTCTGTATCTGTATTGCTGAATTGTGAAATCAATGTCTGAAAAGCTGACTGTGTTAAATCTGTAATAATTTGTGATAAATCTGTGATAGAACTCTAATACATGGAGTTACAAGGAAAATTGAAATAGGATGAAATTGGTTAAATCATTTTTTAGTTTGCCATGTTTACATTTTTCTACAATTGTTCTGTAAGAAAAGAGTTGGACCCCCAAAATGCTGGTAAAATTGGGTTTTAATTGGCGTAAATATTCATTATTATGTATTTTTTGCGACTGCTCCATCATGTTGATAATGTTCTATTATTTTTTTTTTCAGGGGGTTCGGCAAACAAGGATTTCAGTGTCAAGGTATAAATAATTTTATATTTTATCATTCTTTTTTATCATATTATTTAAATATTTTATCATTATTTTTTCACATTAATATTTTATCATGAATATTTTCTTATCACATTATTTTTATACTTTATCATGATTAATTTGTTTCACATTATTTTTTTATATTTTTATCTAGATTATTTTTTTTCAACATTTTTGATGGGTTTATATCTACCAGAAATAGTGGAGATATTGACATTGTCTTTCTTATGATAAAACATCTCATAGAGATTTTTTTGTTTGCAATTGTTCTGACAAATATATTTGTTAAAGAATGTTTAGAGGTCAAAAATAAAAAAGAAAGCGTCGATAATTGCACCGTTTTATGCACTACCCGTTTAGGATAAATTAAACTACGACGAAATCTGAGATTACAGATACAATGCTATATCGATTGAACTAATATCCGATTGAATTAAAGTCAGCTGTTCACAAGCCGACTTTTAGAGCATTGAAGCAAATATAAATTTAATCATGTTAATATAAAATTATTAAAAAACATATTCTAGGGCTATTGTCATTTTGAACGTTAGTCTTGATAAACATTAATCCAATGTTTATCAACGTACGTTTAATCGATGTTTAGTTCGATTGATATGACACCATCAACTCAACACCAGAAATCAAAACCGGTTTTACATCTTAACATAACACGCTGATTGGTTAAATTTTTAACTTTTTTCTTGGATATCGAATGCGTTTTTAAATAATCTTTGGTTTAGTAAAACCAGGAGTTTAAGCATTAATATTGATATCCACCATCTAAAGTTTTCAGCTCTGTTCATTGTTTAAAATATGGATCTGAGATTAACTTTATATTTTTCAGTTTGTAGTTTTGTGGTGCACAAGCGGTGCCATGAATTTGTTACGTTTGTATGCCCTGGAATCGATCGCGGTGCGGACTCTGATGTAAGATTTTTATTCTTATTTTTTTTCTTATTTTCTGATATTTATCCATTTGCCCATTCAAGACTGGGGTTCTAGTTCATTGCTCTGTGATTACAACATTCAAATATTTTCTTCAAAGTTTGAACGTTTTAAGAATTCTTCAATTTGGATTACATGCTTTGGACAAAGTTACAGAAATAACTTTTCAAGTTAGAATTTACTTTCATCTTAGTATGTATTCTTAGAACAGTTTACTCAAGGGAGATAGTTCTGCCTGTTAAAGGATATCAACTTAATTTTTAATTTAAACCTTCTATTTGAATATTGTCGTTAAATTTTACAAGAATTTCAAGAATGAAGTGGGACAGCTCGGGAACTATTGACATATTGTGATGTGCCTTTAGTTGGTTGGTTTTTAGGGTCGTTGTTGGCCTATATTTACTCTCAGGGCAGGGTCAACATTTGACATAGTGGAAGAAGAGAAAATTAGTATTCTTAACATTTTCTCTTCTTACACTATATCAAATTTAACCCTGACAGAAGATATATTCTAAAATCAACCCTTAAACCATTAATAAAGGATGCAGAAACCAACACGTTGAAATTATTGTCTTCGGATCGTTTTTCCTTTTTTTATAGATAAAGATATTGCAAAGTTTAATAAAAGCAAAATTTAATAAATCACAGTTTTGAAATCTTGGAAGTTTTTATATTTTTTTTAATGAACTATCTAGAACGATCTAGTACGATCTAGAACGATCTAGAACTATCTAGAACGATCTAGAACTAATGAGTTAATTACTAGAATGCCGTAATTTTTTTTATCATGATTTATTTCTTCTCTCTCTTTCTTCTAATATCTCTTTGCATTCATGTGTTATGCATATATATATTCTACAATTAATTTTCATACATCAAATATAATTTTATTGTTTCTAAAATATTGAAGAAAAAGGTAACAGCTTACCCCTGGAACCCTGTTTAAAAAAGAACCCGGGTATTTTTCACACACATAATCCTTTGATTTTTCACACATATATTTTTTGCATTTAGCAATAATTCAAAATGCACAAAATAAAATAGATTTTTGGTCCTTTTTCAGAAAATATAATATTTTGCTGCATTTAAAATAACAATTCTAATTCCCCTCCCAGCCCCTTGAAACAAGCACACGTAGATTATTTTTAGTTTGAATATAAGAATCAGATCTTTTAATAATTTTTAAAAACCTGTTTTGGCATTTTTGCCCAAATTTTATTTTTGTTTTAAGTTTGATTTAAAAGTAATAATCGGAGATTATAACTTTTGAATGATTAACTTAATTCTCCGGGGATCTGATTCGCACCCTGTATATAGACACTCACTGTCAGTAATGTACATTGTACAATTGTACATATATGCAGTATAGACACTTGAAAATAATAATTTTTTTAAAGAACTTTTAGAAAAAAATTCTATTTTTTACTAAATTTTTCTCAACTTTTCAGCGTCAGTTGCATGGCAATACACAGGTCTTCACTGTTACATGTTAAACTTTGTTTGTTCGTTAAAGAGAAAGGTGTAAAAATTACCCCCTACCCCCCTCCCACCCTTTTACTTATTCTTGTAAATCTGTTAATTACATCTTTCTCTCACACAAATTGTTGTTAGTATGGTCATTGTTGAACGTTTTCCTTGTTATAGAAACCATGAAATTACTCGCTTTGACTTGTTAAAAGAATAGCGTTAGTGGTATCTTTTAGATTTTTGACGTTTGTCTTTTTTATATGAATTTAAATGAATTAAATGACTCTAGTTCAGAACTTTTGTGGAGTATCGTTAATCTTGAGTTCTTGATCTTGATATTCAATGTAGACTCTTCTAAATTTGAGGATCAATTTAAGTTAAGTTCTCACCCCCCCCCCCCCCCCCCCGGGCCACAAAAGCCTTTTTTTTTTTTTTTGGGGGGGGGGGGGGGGTGTATTTGTGAATATTAAACTATGTATTTAAAACGTTTTTAAAAGTTCATAACTTTCTTATTGTAGAAAAACTCAGGAATTAATGGCAAATCTAAGTAAAATAAATATATTTAAAATACTTTAATATGATTTTTAACATTATAGTTTTAGAAATCTTTCTGCTTCACTGGGAACCATAAAAATGTAGAATAATATGCAATAATATGTTGTTATAAAACATATGGGTTTAAATATTAACTTAATGAGACTGTAAAGGATATATGTGTAAGGGGTAAAGGCGGAAAGCTAATCATACCAACTCTTGATCGCGACCCATGAAAGTTTTATTTGATGTTCCTCTCTTGAAGAATAAAAAATTTATACAAAATTCATATATATCCAATTTTGTAAAGAAATAGTAGGTTTAAACAGATCATATTCAGCTAATATGCAACCAATCTGAAAACCAAGATAACCCAGAGAAACCTATTTGTAACTTAGCTTTTCTCCAATTAATATTTTATAATTTTTTTTTTATTAGATATAATTGATAGTTTTATTTATAAGTCCGCTTCTGCTTATAAATAATATTATCAATTATATCTATTAAAAATAAAAATAAAAATTACAAAATAATAATTGGAGAAGACCTTTATTAATTGGAGTTACAATTAGGTTTTTTGGGAAATTGTTGTTTTTAGATTGGTTGCCTATTTGCTGAATATGATCTGTTCAAACCTACTATTTCTACACAAATTGTATAAATTTTGAACTTTATCACAGTTTTATATCAATTGCTTGAGACAGGAACATCAAATAGAACTTTCAGCCTATACCCCCTTTGATTTTTCCTTTACATTCCCTTTAAGTGAATTGTGTCTGTTGTATAGCACAATTAAGGTGTTTAATGTTTATTGGACTATTCAAAGTCCTAATTTGAGTCTATTTAGTCGTCTTCCTACTCTACATTTTTATTGTCCTAACTTGATGTTAAAGTAGTGTTTTATGGCAATTTAAATGAAATTAATTAAATACCATTTTCCTTGACTTTAATACTTTCCTCATCTAAACATTATTAATTATAGCATACAGTCTCTGAGGGGTATTTATTTGCTTTTTGTTTAATTAAAAAGGGAAATAAAGTAAATGAAAATTATCCTAATGACTGGAGGTGTAGTTTTTTTCTTTCTAATTTATATTAATTGGTTTGTTTATCTTGATATCAATATGCCTAGATAATATATCCTAAAGAAAGAAAAACCAACCAATTACTGAAAACTTGATACTTCACATGAAACTTTATCTTTTTATCTTTGAGCTGTGTTCAGAATTTATGAATAATTGCACTAGTGAGGTCAACCACTTTTTTAACACTGGTTTAAGTTGATTGTTGAACCCGACATAGCTACTCCAGCCACAGATTTCGTTAATAAATTCCCAAACTTTTTTATCAGTAATCAAATCTAAATTTTTTTTAATTGTTTTTCAATTAAATGTTAAATCTTGATTTTATAACACAATGCTTTGCAAATATCTGAATTTTCTCATAAATATATCAAGTAAAATTTAACAAAAATTAATTTTAAAATTCTCTTTCATGGGACAATCGAGAATTCACTTTAAATAGTATTTAGTCAGCATAGTTGTTTACTTTTGCTTTGTTAATTGGGACTGTTCACAATTTTTAAACATTAAGTGATACATTTTATGTTACTTGTAAATTAATTTTTGCCAAAAATAATTGTAAATCTTGTGAGCAGAACAAATAATTGTTATGTAAATAAAACTTGTGACCAAACAGAACATACAAAATATTCTTCACAGGGATGTATATTTTCTGAAAAAATATCCCCCCACACTTTGAAATAATTTTGTCACCCCAGGAGTTAAGGTTTTTTTTCATAAAATTGGAGAAAATAAATGATTTTTTTGGGAAAATTCAAAATTATTAGGTTAAAAGTATGATAAAAGGATGAAAAACTTGCTTTTTCATTTCCAATATTTTCAGTTTTCCCTAGCTCTTCAAAAATCATTCGTAATTCTTAAAGATATACACCCCTGATTTTTCATCCTAGCATTTGAGTAAAGAAACTGAATGCTTGTCTCTAATTTTCCAATCCTATATCTATGCAACCTAATGTCATATAACTTTGATATGTCAAACTATGAATTATAATAGATCTTATAGTGTAAGTTTAAAATATCATCGGTGCAGACCATCATCATTGTGGCAAATGTTCAGTTCATTTACCTTTTGTGAATCATACATATGTCATGCTTCTATGTAACAAAGTTTTGTATGTTCTGTCAAGTCTATTATATATTTTGTATTCTGTAATTGTATTTCCTGTATTTTGTATCTTCTATTCTGTAGTTGTATAACCCGTATTTTAATTGTATTTTAGGATAATCGAACCAAACATCGGTTTCGTGTTCATACCTATGCTAGCCCGGCATTCTGTGACCATTGTGGCTCCTTACTGTATGGACTCATACATCAGGGGCTCCAGTGTGAAGGTATTTTTTTCAGAAAATTTGGACAGAGGGTTAAAGGGACTCTAGACATTATATCAAGTGTCCCTTCCATTTTAAGAGTGTAATGTCTGCTTTATAACAAAGATTTTTTATATTTATATATTTTTTTATTTTGTTCAAAAACATTTGGAAAATTATTAGACTATCCCTCATTATCTGAATCTGTAGAACAAATTCTCAATTATTTTTAGATAGAGACTTAATTTAAAATATAACAATTTTCAGAACAAAAAATAAAAATACCTCATTCATCCTTGATCAGAAAAGAACCAAACATACCACTCAAAAATGTCTCTTGAAATTACATTACAATCACTTTAAATGGGTTGGAATTTTGTATTCCTGTAGAAAACGAATAACTTTATTTACGAGTTTCCTTGAATGTTTAACAAAATAAAAATAAATTTTGAACATAATAATATGTTCTTGCTGGGTCTCTAGAAGTATTATATTTCTCCTTTCTAGAAACATAATATAATATAAGAAAATTGAAAATAAATATTATTCCGTGGTCGGAAATTATGATTTTGGTATTAGGAAAAAGCAACACAAGAGTTTTATGATTGTTCCTGCTTAAACATTTTATAATCATGTTTTGTTCATTCCTGATTACAATTAATTTTGCAGTCAAAATTGCTTGAGGTTTAAGTAAAAATTTTAATTTCATGAAAAAAGAGTTATACACAAATTTATCATCTTTTGAAATGAAAATGTGTGAATTTTTTCACAAACTTTGTAGAGCAGGTCGTTATTTTACTAAATTGTCCTGAGGGCCGTAAAGTAACTTAACGTTCCTCAAATGGGGGAATCAGAGGTCGGTTATGTTGATAAAAAGGTGGTAAAACATTTTATTGTAATGTTTTGGTTATTCCTGATAAATGTTTATATGAGGAATTAAATCAGGTAGTGTTTAACGTAGTGTTTTAGAAGAAGCTTAGTGATTTAATACTTATTTGTTATAAACTAGTTTGTATACTAATTAATACATACACAACACCCCATTTGTTTACTAATTAATACATTAACAATGCCCCCTTCCCTAGCTCACTTCAACCCCCATGGTGCCCTTATACGACCCCTAGGTTCAATCTTCAAGAACAGTGGTAAAAATTTCTTGAACAGAAGCTTTGTCAATAATGGAGCCTTTTGTTTGGACACTATGTCACAATAGAATTTGGACGGGATTATTCAAGAGATGTATTTCCAAGGGTCCTTACTTGCATAAGTGGAAGGTGCACACCTATAACCCAGGGGGAACATTTTGTGACCACTGTGGTTCTATTCTCTACGGTTTGTCGAACCAAGGAAATAAATGTGAAGGTATGGAGTATAGGATTATAGAAGTATATAGAGTATAGTATTTAGGTGGTCCAGAAGTATTTCATAACTCATAATCAGGGCCTTGGATCCAGATTCATTGGATTGGCATTGGTTTGGCTTCCTGGATCCGGATCTGGATATACAAAAATATCCATGGACCCAAAATAAAAATATCAACCAAAAACTGCAATTGCTCTCTAAACCCGAATCTAAACGGTTAAAAAAAAGAGAGACTTGAAATTTTCAGGGCGAATCTAGGATCCAGATCCGGATTCTCATACAAATTAAAAGGATCCTAGTCACTACTTGTAATTTTAGAATGAGTAATTTAGATGCAGTTGATTGATCATAGCATCTGTAGTTAGGCAAGAAAGGCCAGACATATTCATACTGGTGTGTGGACTAGCTTAATAAAGAACGTTTTTGGACTTCCTTTTTATATGTATATCTTTGATTGTGAGAGGGCTTTAAACATATAAAAACAGAAGTTTAAAACTTATTCTACATTCTGAGTAGAAAGATTCCGCCCTAAATTTAGAGGAGTTTTTAATGGTTTATAATTTTAACAGTTTAGAACCAAATTTATCCGGAAGAGGAAACCTTAACAGAATATTAGCAAATACAAGGACTTAGATAGGGTGATCCCAACAGGGTTGGGCCAAGTTCTGTTAATGGAACAGAGGTTTTCGAAAATTAACTAAAGTGTTTGTTAAGGAATGGCAAAAACTGTTAATTTACAAAATGTTAACGGAACGGATTAGCTGTTTTCAAACAATTTCTTATTTGTTAACGATTTCTAAACCGTTAACCAATTTTTTTTGGCTCTTTGGTCTGTTAACGATTTCATAAAATGTTAATATTGTAAAGGATTGTTACTAGCTGTTAAAAAATTTTTTGGTGCTTAGCATCGTTTAAGATTTCATAATTGTTAATATTGTTAAGGACCATTAATAGCTCCATTTCCAAAATTGTTAATGAATGGTGCCATTATCGGTTGTTGAAAATTTTACGTTAACACCATTAACGAAATATAAAACCTTAACTAACTGTAATTAAAAAAATACTGTAAATGCCGTTAACACATGGACATTCTGTTCTTAACTATGGCTACTTGAAATTTTACTTTTTTAACTACGGGAACTAACCCGTAACGGTACGGCTAGAAAAAGTTGGAACGTGCCCATCCCAAATCCACAACCTAATTAGATAGGTTGATCACCACCTAATTAGATATGTTGATCGCAACCTAATTAGATAGGTTGAGAACAACCTTATTGGATAGGTAGATCACAACCTAATTAGATAGGATGATCACAACCTAATTAGAAAGGTCAATGACAGCCACATTATATATATAATCACATCTTCATTAAATAGTTCAATGACAACCTAATCAGATAGATTGATTCCAACTTAAGGATTTCTTCGGACCATTGTGGTACCATTGTAATGTAGTAAGTAGATAGAATATTATGATATATCTTCATATTTATATATATTTGTATTCCATATTCATATCTCCTGTCATTTTCTCAAAAATCAGTCATGTTTCATAAACATAGCACACGTTTGGGAAAATACTATTTGTATATATTCATGGTTGAGAACGTAGAATATTTTAATAGTCAAACTTGCTACAATAGTGGGATCCCCAATGCAACTAAGAAGTAGGAAGATGACTTTTAAATCAAAATATGATTTCAAATAGTCTAATGAACATAAAACATTTGTTTGAAATGATAATTTAAAATAAAACTATTTTCCCCAGACCCCATAAAATAATTTTGGATTAGCCTGGCCTGTGTTTTACATTACAGTAAACTAAAATAAAAAAGAATTAAAACTTTCATCTCCTGTATATATTCTGTATTTGCATATTTGAAAAGTTATGAACATGTTAAAAATTTTAATGTTCATTCATCGCCTTCATTTTTCCTTCACTAAAAATATAATTTTAGGATTGTCCTATTTTTTTTTATAAAATTACGTTTTTTAACTAACGGAGATTAATATCCTAATATCTACTTTATTTTTATTAAATTTTGACGGTTCAATATTTTATATTTTATACTTTGATCCTTTCTAGTTAAATATAAAGCAGGTTTCATTAAAACATAATCCTTTATACGGGGGGTTTCATGCATTTTATGGGAAAGTTAGTTTTTTAGTAAAACAATATAAGCTATTATACTGACAACAATATCAGCTATCATACTGACAACAATATAAGCTATCATACTAACAACAATAATAGCTATTTTATTGACACCAATATTAGCTATTTTACTGACAGCAATATTAGCTATTTTACTGACATCAATATTAGCTATTTTACTGAAAGCAATATTAGCTATTTTACAGAAAGCAATATTAGCTATCATACTGACAGCAATATAACCTATTTTACTGACAACTATATTAGCTATCATACTGACAGCAATATTAGCTATCATACTGACAGAAATATAACCTATTTTACTGACAGCAAATTTAGCTATTTTACTTTCAACAATATTAGCTGTCATACTGACAGCAATATTAGCTATCAAACTGACAGCAATATTAGCCATTCTACTGACAGCAATATAAGCTATCATACTGAGAACAATATTAGCTATCATACTAACAACAATAATAGCTATTTTATTGTCAGCAGTATTAGCTATTTTACTGACAGCAATATTAGCTATTTTACTGACCACAATATTAGCTATTTTACTGACAGCAATATTAGCTATCAAACTGACAGCAATATTAACTATTTTACTGACAGCATTATTAGCTATTTTACTGAAAGCAATATTAGCTATTTTACAGAAAGCAATATTCGCTATCATACTGATAGCAATATAACCTATTTTACTGACAACTATATTAGCTATCATACTGACAGCAATATTAGCTATCATACTGACAGCAATATAACCTATTTTACTGAAAGCAATTTTAGCTATTTTACTTTCAACTATATTAGCTATCATACTGACAGCAATATTAGCTATCAAACTGACAGCAATATAACCTATTTTACTGACAACTATATTAGCTATCATACAAACAGCAATATAACCTATTTTACTGACAGCAATTTTAGCTATTTTACTGACAACTATATTAGCTATCATACTGACAGCAATAATAGCTACTAACTGAAAACAGTTTACTATAGGTAGCTACTTTTCCGACACCATTATTAGTAGTTATGCTGACAACAGTATTAGCTATAGTGCTGATAGAAATAAAAGTGGTTAGGCTGACAAAAACTGAAAAATGATATATTGAAAATTGATATTGCGGAGTAATGGATTCCTGCAAATTGCTCTATTAAATTTGAGTTAATAACAAAAATGTAGAAATCAATGGTTTCTTTCAATTTTTATCGAATACTCTTAATAACAATTCCAGACTAATGAATAGCGAGAAATGGTTTGACCACGAAGACGTAGTTCAACTACTTCTCTTCAGCTTGAACCGGCACAGAGTGAGAAGTGGTTGAACTGCTTCTGCGCCAAGGTTTTATACTAAAATTGCCTTCTCTCAATATGCTCCAAAGTAAGGGAAATGTCGTCTCCTTGGCATAGATAGATAGAATCCGAATATGACGTCACTCTCACATGTATAATCAGGATTTTATCTCTCTATGGGCCTAGGAGACCATTTACCGTACATTGGAGCGCATTGAGAGTAAGCAACCTTATAATGCAACCTTGATCTGCGCTGTTCAGCTACTGTTCGTTATCTTCAAACCTGGTCCCGTCTTTTCTCTTCTCTTGTTCAGCTGTTATGTGTTTAGCATGTGATATGAACGTGCACAAGAAGTGTACTGAGAGCGTACCTAATCTTTGTGGATGTGATCATACAGAACGACGTGGAAGAATCCGTCTTAACATCAGCTGTGCAGGTAAAAAAATCAGTTATACAGGTAAGTAATCAGCTGCGCAGGTGAAAATCAGCTATGCAGGTTAGAAATCAGCTGTGCAGGTCTATAATCATAAAATGAATTATTTCTAAAATAAGTGAATCAGATTTGCAGGCAAAAAGATCATTTTTAAATTTTACATTTATCTTTTTTCTGAGCCACTGTTCCAACCTGAAATCGATTTTAAAATTTTCGAAGCAGGACATATTAAGTGACGAATTCGATATAGTCTTTTTAAATAATTCTTTGATTTAGTATAGTGATACCTTCTGAGAAAGCTGTAATCTGTAAGAGTTTCGTCTGCTATGTTCACATTTTGTTTGTTTATGTTTTGACTGTTTACGGTTGACTTAGTAAAACAAGAAAATTGCAGTATATAAACAGAGTAAACTTATCCGTCCTCACTGTTCATCTTGCGAAGACATTATAGACACATCTTTGCAGTCGTTTATCTTTTTCATAAAATAAACTCTAGCAGACATAATCATATTTTGGGTTTTGAAATTAGGTATTACAATGCTTATTCATAATAAAGACGATATCCAATTTGTCACTGAAATCCCATGTTTTTTGGGACACCCTGTATTATAAGAGAACTCTATTTAGAAACATTGATTTTGAATTTATATGGAAAACTTTATTCTACAAGATTGCTTACATTTACTAAAGCGACAGACCTGTGTGAGTCAGTGTTACGCGAAGAAACCTCCGAATATTTCCTAATTTTAGGAAACAAGTTGACCTGCACAGTAGTGGAAGCATGTAACCTCATCCCCATGGATCCTAATGGACTTAGGAATGCACCGCTTTAAGGCTTTTTTAAAGTTAGCCTGATTTACGTTGGTATCCTTAAAACCTTTTAGTTTTCGCCGTGCTCAGAGATATGCGTGTGTAAAGTTACTTACACGTTTGTTGTCAGGTTAAAATGTCGGTGGGCGCTGTGCTGTATTGAGTTGAGACTGTACAGTGTACATACACAAGCCGAAGCGTTTAGGTAACTTTACACACACAAACAAAGGTTTTAAGTTTACCGTTGTTAATCGGGTATTCCCCTCTTTGTAAGGAGAGTCACTTGAAATACACTTACAGTCGTCAGTCCCTCTAAGAGCCATTAACTTTTTAACAACCACTTTGCTATAGAAAATCACAAGCATCCTTCCTAGAAAGCTATATATCCCGCTAATATTCAATTTTAAAATTTCATATTTCATGCACTAAGCTATTCCCCCCCCCCCCATCAACTTTTTGTTTCAAGTGTTGGTCAGGAATTGGTTTAAGACTTTCTTCAAACAAATAACAATCATTTCTGCTAAATGTTAAATTTTCTGTAAAGAAACCGCAAGATGTAGGGAAAAAAATCCATCTTGAAAAAAAATATCGAATTTTTGAAGCCATGTACCCATGTACCCATGGGTTCTCTAAAAAAATTCAGCCAATTTGTTCCAGCCGTTTGGCAAGCTATAGCGCTTATATTATTATTATATAGATTAAAAATTTGGTCAAGGGAAACTAACTCATGTATTTAATCCATTTAGTATCTATAATCTTAAACTTTTATGGTTTCGCTTTCTCGTTCGTGAATGCTTATCAAGGTCAAATGAGTGACGTTTTTTTACGAATTACAATAATATCTTTAAACCTATATCTTTAAAAAATGGATCATATTTCAATTGTCTTGAACGCCTACGGTCTAATGACAAAATCCTGACTTTGATTCCTTTTAAGGGAGTGTCCTAAAATGTCTCTACAATAATGCACTCTCAGCTGAACTACTATGTCTAGCCGTACACTCCCTTTTAGCATAAAAATAAGTTGTCAATTCCTTGCTAAAAGTTTTATTAAATCGGATATAGATTTATCATTCAAGATATCTTTAAATCATATAGATTTTCAATATTAAACCAGAGTTTTGAATACGGTTATATATATAAGACTTTTATAAAGAATTCATTCAGTTTCTGAACAAAAGAGGGCTTGAAAGAAGAAAATTATATTATTAGTGAACTAATAAAAAATTCTTAGAAATTTTAACAATTAAAAGATAAAAATTGCTCCTTTATCTTCTTCAAGGGCCAGGGAGCAAACTTAATTTTTGAGAAATTGGGGGAAAATACCATCAGAACATTTTCCCCCAATCCAACTTTAGCTTTGAGACGTAACGGAAAAACCAGTATCCTATCCCTCTGTAACCACTGTACATCCCCGCACCATGAAACCACTTTATTCCAATCATCCTTAAACCACTGTTTAGCCCCTCATTCTAAACCACTCCCCTCATTCTAAACCACTGTTTATCCCCTCATTCTAAACCACTGTTTATCCCCTCATTCTTAACCACTGTTTGTTCCCTCATTCTAAAACCACTGTCTCCCCACACTTTGATACCGTTGTCTCCCCTCCCTCTGAAACCATTCTGCACCTGATAAATCTGACCGGCGGTGCTGTTGATCAGTGACCCATACGTGAAGATCAAGCTAACCCCTGATAATGGGGACGGGGTGAAGAGGAAGACGAAGACCATCAAAGAGACTCTCAACCCGACTTGGAATGAGGACCTAAGAATGTACGTTTTTTTCAGTTCAAGGACGTTCTCCATGAATGAGAGAGATAGGGAGAGGGGGAGGGGTGTCCCATTTTTCTCTTCCATCCTAATTTAAGGAGCCGCATTAACTTCAGAAAAAGGGCTTACATTTTAAAATAGAAAATCAAACCATTAAAATGATATGTTTGAGTTCCGCTCTGCTACTTTGGTTTAAGATTAGAGGAGAAGGTTTCTAATTGCCTCGTTTCTTGGAAAATTCTCATTCATGGAATGTAATTACAAATATAAGATATTTGAAAGTGTTTTAAATCATTGTTTTTGGAGTTGGATTAATTAATGTTTTAATTTTATTTTTACAATTTAGACGTTTTAACTACATTTTTCTTGTTAGAACTCCTGATTTGACGGTATATTTTCTTGGCAAGGACGTTACGTGCTGATGCTGCGTTGAATTACGAGATGTTCTATTCGCGGCGCTCTTCCCCCTAGCCTGTCCTAGCCGGGGCGCTCGGCCCCCTAGCCAGTCCTAGCCGGGGCGCTCGGTCCCCTAGCCTGTCCTAGCCACAACCCCTGACCCAGAAAGTGTCTTATCCAAGCCTAACCCTAACATATATACTAATCTCTCTCTTCTTGTACTTCTACGCGGCAAGTGCACGTAACTTCCTGAGGCAACTGCCTATTTTCTTAAAAATATTCAAGATTTTGAGCTTTTATCTGTTAAACAATTATCCTACCTTCAGTTCTCCTTAATGTATATCAATTTTAGAATTATCCCCCCTCCCCCGCGAGGATTTTTTATGATCAGGGGGGGTGACAAATTTACATTAAAGGCTTGTATACAAAAATGTATTCATTTTCTACAATTCTACGACTAAAAAATAACTTGTCTTGTAAATATGACTCCTGAGTAATGTTGAAATTAAGAATTATAATATACGAAGCAGAATAAAAATTAATGATTAGATAATAATTGTTTTAGACAAATTACTTCTGAAATAAATCTTATGAAAGTAGGACCAAGGTTAAATTGTAATTTAAAAAGTTCTGTAAACCAGTTTTCTGATTTTAAAAGGAGGAGAGGGGGCGGGGGGGGATAGTTTGAGACCTACTAAAATATTAATAAAATAGGATGCGGGTTCCCTGTAGTTAATGCTAACTTTTAAACTTCAAAACTAATCTGAAGAATCATAGAATAATTTTTTATTATTTTTTACATTTAAATACTCGTCTGTATACTTTATATTTACCAGATACACTATACAAGTTACTATGTACATTTTATAATTTAACATGTAAATTTTATAATTTACCGTGTACAACTGTACAATTACATTGTGCAGTTTACCATGTTCAATATCCAGTTTATCATGTATACTGTGCAGTTTCATGCACACTGTGAAGTTTACCATGTACAATGTCCAGTTTATTCTGTATATTTTACAGTTTCATGTACACTGTACAGTTTCATGTACGCTGTACAGTTTCATGTACACTGTGCAGTTTCACGTACGCTGTACAGTTTCATGTACAATGTACAGTTTCATGTACACTGTACAGTTTTATGTACACTGTACAGTTTCATGTACACTGTAAAGTTCACCATGCATACAGTGCAGGTTACCATGCACAATGTGCACGTTACCATGCACAATGTACAGTTTATCATGTACACCATACAGTTTACCATGTGCACAGCACGGTTTACCCGGTACACAGTACAGTTTACCATATACATAAAGCATTTTACCATGTACACAGTGCAGTTTATTATGTACAAAGTACAATTCACCATGTATACAATACAGTTTACTATGTATACATTACAGTTTACCATGTACACAGTAGTAAGTACCATGTACACAGTAGTTTACCATGTACACAGAACAGTTTACCATGTACACAGTACAGTTTACCATGTACACAGTACAGTTTATCATGTTGACAGTACAGTTTACCATGTACACAGTACAGTTTACCATGTAGACAGTACAGTTTACCATGTACACAATACAGTTTACCATGCACACAGTACAGTTTACCATGTACAGAGTGCAGTTTATAATGTACACAGTGCAATTTACCATTTACCCAGTACAGTTTACCATTTGGAAGGTATAATTACCATATACAGTACACTTTACAGTTTACAATGTACACTGTATAGTTACCGTACACACAGTATAATTTACTTAGTACGAGTAAAGTTTTTATTTTATATTACAATTTACATTAGTATTTACAAAATGTACATTTACAGAATATAAAGCAAGAAGCCATAAACATTGTGGATAAACTTAAAATTTGAATATTTAATTTAACATTTTATTAATTTTGTTTTGTAATGGAAATTTTTCTGTTTAAAAGAACCATTTAATTTTGAATCTTTATACTTTAATGTTTAGTGATTTGAAGCCTGAAGATAAAGATCGTCGTCTCCAAGTTGAGGTAAAAACAAAAATAGTTATTTAAAATAACTTTTTATGACACGTTATTTTGGTTCGCAGTGTTATGAAGTTTTTGGACAGAAATTATCTCTTTATCGAGAAGGTTCAAGCCTTTTTAGATTTAATTTTATACCGAGCTTTACCGAAGTGAGTAATAATGATGAAGTACACAAGAGTTTCATTAATATACTTTTAATTTTGAAAAGTACATAACATCCTAGATTAATATTTTTGTTTGCTGCGCTTTATGACGAATATGAATAACGAAATATTTTGGACATTTTAAGGTTTGGGATTGGGACAGAACGAGCAGAAACGATTTCATGGGAGCTTTAAGGTACATTTAACCATTTATTACTCAGTTCCATTAGTTTTCCTGTGTTGATAGGGGTCAGGGGGGAGGGTCGAGAAAGTTTTTCTACAAAATCTTTCGTCAATTCCTCGGGCTGGGTTTAAGAATAGCTTCAAAGTTAACTAATTTTCTCAATTCAAATTTGCCGCCCCTGAGAGGTTGATACTTTTGATTGAGATAAAGAGAAAATATTTGGCTTAATCTACTAAGGGGAATTGCTTTATGTGAGTTGTAAAACTGAAATGTGTAAGCTAACACTTGAACCCCCCTCCACCCCCTAAAAGGAAGTATGATGGACATGTGGGTAGTTTATCGAAACTCAAAATTTCTTGGTTAATGTCCAATTCTTCAAAATGCGGAAATGCGCTCCCGACAATGGAAACCGAAGCTGACACTTGAATATTCGATCTCTGATTAATCAGAATATTCGATCTCTGATTGGTCAGAATATTCGATCTCTGATTGGTCAGAATATACGATCTCTGATTGGTCAGAATATTCAATCTCTGATTGGTCAGAATATTCGATCTTTGATTGGTCAGAATATTTGATCTCTGATTGGTCAGAATATTTCATCTCTGATTGGTCAAGCAGTCTCGTAAAGAAAACTTATTGTTCAGTTTTGGTATATCGGAGATTATCAAGAATCCTGTTGACGGCTGGTTCAAGCTTCTTACATCGGTAAGATAAAGAACTGTTGAGATTTGATAATTATTCTATAAAATACAGGATCTGCCATTTTGTCCCTTAAATTATTTTTTTTGGCACAAATTTTTTTGATGAAAATTTGACATTTCTTATGAGCTTAAAAGTGTCAATTTGAACTGCACTAAATATATTTTAACAAATTTTCTTTTGTTTGAACCGCTTTTTCGGACACAAATGTTCTTTCTTTAGAGAGAGCTTTTTATACTATATTTTTCCTGTGCAAATGTTGAAGCACTGAATACAGTGTGGCCATTTCTAAATGTAACAAGAAAATAATTTTTTTTTCAATTTAATCACTAATTCTAGAAATATCTTTTTTAATCTTTACAGCACATGTGCTATAATATACAACTACATTATCATTATAGCACGATGATTACTTAATAAAACGTGTACAGTAAAATTTACCATTAAGTTTGCAAAAGATTAGTAGCTGCCCTGAATCTTCTATAGCACTGCTTTAACGGATTTTAGCATAAACTATAGACGCCTGATAAAGTGCAAAATAGTTTCATTAAGTATTTCAATAACTTTGTATGAGGAGGGTAAATAATATATTTTTTAACTTTAATAACAATTTATGAATATTATACAATGTCCATGTATCTATGTAGGAGGAGGGTGAATATTATAATGTCCCTGTATCTATGTAGGAGGAGGGTGAATATTATAATGTCCCTGTATCTATGTAGGAGGAGGGTGA